>NC_041390.1:447307074-447310711 GCF_002162155.2 Triticum dicoccoides | reverse complement strand
GCTGTTCAAGCCGTCCGTAGTATGGGAAGGGGAACCTGGCAATAACAGCCCGGACCCAACCGCACTGCCCGACACTGAACACTCTGGCATAATTGGAGGCTCTGCCAATGAAATAACACCTTCAGCCCACGTAATAATGGCCGTCATCACCCCGTGGACAAAACCATTCCTCGCCTACCTTACCAGGCAGGAACTCCCTGAGGACCAAAATGAGGCACGCTACATAGTGTGACGATCTAAAGCCTATAAAGTCCATGAGGGAGAGCTTTATAAGAAAAGCACTACCGGAGTCCTTCAAAGGTGCATCTCCGAAGAGGAAGGGCGGAACCCCCTGGCTGAAATTCATGCCGGACTCGGCGGACATCACGCTGCAGCTCGGTCCCTTGTAAGCAAGGCCTTCCGTACAGGCTTTTATTGGCCGACGGCCCGGGCAGACGCCCAGGACTTAGTCCAACGATGCGTTGGTTGCCAGCTTTTTGCAAACCAAAGCCATATGCCACCCACCGCCCTCCAAACTATCCCCATCACCTGGCCCTTCGTGGTCTGGGGGCTTGACATGGTTGGACCGCTTAAAGGCGGAACCCACAAGAAAAATACTTACTGGTCATGGTGGATAAGTTCACCAAATGGATAGAAGCCAAGCCTGTTAAGAAGGCCGAATCCGGACCGGTGGTAGACTTTATATCCGGGGTTGTACACCGTTACGGCGCCCCCCACAGCATCATCACTGATAACGGCACGAACTTTACGGCCGACGAGGTAAAACTCTGGTGCAAAAACATGGGCATCAAGCTCGATTATGCTTCCGTCTATCACCCACAAACCAACGGCTAGGTCGAACGTGCAAATGGTCTTATCATGAGCGGCATCAAACCCAGATTAGTGCGGTCCCTTAAGGAATCTAATACGCACTGGGTAGAGGAGCTCGACTCCGTACTCTGGGGGCTGCGGACCACGCCGAATTGCACCATCGGATACACACCATTCTTCATGGTGTACGGCGCAGAGGCAGTTCTGCCCTGCGACATAATTCATGACTCACCTCGAGTGCGCATGTACGAAGAAAGAGAAGCCGAGCTCGATGGGCAGGACAGTTTGGACGCCTTGGAGGAAGAGCGAGACATGGCAAAAGCCCGTTCCGCATTCTATCAACAGCAGGCTCGAAGATACCAAAGCAGAGAAGTACGGGCCAAAAATTACAATGTTGGTGAATTAGTTCTACGCCTGCCGGACAAGAAAAAGGACAAACTCAAGCCCAAGTGGGAAGGTCCCTTCATAATTGACCAAGTCCTGACTGGTGGAGCGTACCGCCTGCGAGATGCATCGGATAACCGACTCGAGCCGAACCCATGGAACGCAGCCCGTCTCCGAAGATTCTATGCCTAGCGCCGGACTCTGTGTTCGTCTCCTTCCTCTGTCCATTTTTTACATACTTTCTGTCTTACATTTCTCTCCTTCTCCTCTCTCTCTTATAGCCTTTAAAGGCTCATAAAATGATGCGCTATCTGCGCTCATTAAACCCGGGGGCTTCTTTAAACAGAAGCTTATTTATACGGGCATCATGCCCAACACATGTGTCACACTTCCGCATGTACCTTTTATTCGCCATGATATGCATCGATATGACTTGAGTTTTGGCCAAGCTGGGTTGCCTGGCTCCTGTGCTTACCCCTACGTTCCGGATTGTTCGGCTAGGTGGTAAAGGGAGCACCTCTGCGATTGTTACTGTCGGGTCAGCCGGATGTGTACCTCAGACTGGGTGAAGTCGAAAGCTAGCGTTCTTAAGGGAATATTCGGTCGGTGAACTAAAGATGATCTTTTCTTATTTTTTATCTATACGCCCCCAGATGTTTTTCCTGCGCCTCTTTTCGCAGAATGGACATGCACTTTAGGGCATGCCTCCCAGGGAAAGGAACCCCTAACGGAACTATTCTCCCTGGAAGATGTTTCTTACTAACCATGTAATATAACATAACTAGTTGGGCACTTGTCTGTTCAAGCACTAATGACCCTTACGCCTGGTCTCCATGCATACCCCAGTTCTTATATAACTGCGAGGGTATTCGGACACACTCAGGACCGTTAGGTCCCGAGGTTGAAGCGAAAAGGTCGGCCATGAAAAACAATCTACAATCCGGCTAGAAGGCATTACACATGTCAATTAAAATTACATAGTCAATCTGACTGATTGTATTCCTCTTCAATACCATCTAACAGGCTGTCTAGTTAACAGTCCTGTTGGGAATACTTTGCGGCCAACTCTACTTGGCCGTATACTAAGCTCACAGGGATCTCCTTCCCATCGGGCCCTACGGGTCCGACCTCGGCCATGTGATTTGGATCAGCCTTCGTGTACCGCGTCTTCACCATGGCCCAGGCCTCCTTGGCGCCTTGACGGCAGGCCGACATCTTCCACAATCGGAAGCGCCGCCGCGCTCCCTTCAGCTTCTCTACAAGCTCCCCAAGGCCTTCGGGCATGGAGACGGATGGCCACAAAGCCTGGGCGACGCCTTGCATCACCTGCCGAACTCGTTCGTGCAGTTGTGAGAGCTCGGGAATAAGGTCACCCGTAGAACCGGGCATTTCCTCTGTAGGACGACCTGTTAGCATACCTACTGTAACACCCTCGATGCGACTATAGCTCCCACGTGTCGAGGCACGACTTGGAGACATAATCGCATTGAAGGCATATGTCGCAAATTAGGCAATCTTCACAACATCCCATGTAATATGATAATAAAAGGGGAGATAACATAGTTGGCTTACACTCGCCACATCAATCAAGTACATAAATAACATTACATCATCCAAACACTCATGGCCCGACTACGGCGCCAAAATAAAAGAGAACCCAACATGCGACACGGTCCCAATCACCCCCAACTGGGCACCACTACTGATCATCGGGAAAGGAAACATAGTAACATTGAGAGTCTTCGTCGAACTCCCACTTGAGCTCATATGCGTCTCCTGGAGCGGAATCATCAGGCCCTGCATCTGGTGTAATAGTAATCTGTGAGCCACAGGGACTCAGCAATCTCGCACCCTCGCGATCAAGACTATTTAAGCTTGTAGGTAAGGCAAGGTAAATATAGGTGGAGCTGCAGCAAGCGCCTAGCAAATATGGTGGCTAACTTATTCGCAAAAGAGAGCGAGAAGAGGAGGCAAAGCACGAGCGAGAAACTAGAGAACAACCTGCGCAAACATTACTCCAACACCGTGTCCACTTCCCGGACTCCGCCGACAAGAGGCCATCACAGTAACACACTCAGTTGATTCATTTTAATTAATTAAGGTTCAAGTTATCTACAATCGGACATTAACAAATTCCCATCTGTCCATAACCGCGGGCACGGCTTTCGAAAGTTCAATTCCCTGCAGGGGAGTCCCAACTTAGCCCATGACAAGCTCTCATGGTCAACGAAGGAATAAACCCCCTCCCAAGATGTTCCGATCAGACTCGGTATCTCGGTAATTCAAGACAACTCCGACAATGGTAAAACAAGTCCAGCAACACCGCCCGCTGTGCCGACAAATCTCGATAGGAGCTGCACATATCTCGTTCTCAGGGCACACCGGATAAGCTAAGCGTACGGGAGCCAACTTAACCCAAGTTGCCAAGGGACGGCCCCGCACG
>NC_041390.1:447304313-447306622 GCF_002162155.2 Triticum dicoccoides | reverse complement strand
AAAATAAGATGACCCTTGAGTCCGCGAAACCCAAGGGAAAAGGCTAGGTGGCAAATGGTAAAACCAAGGTTGGGCATTGCTGGAGAAGTTTTATTCAAGGCGGACTGTCAAGGGGTTCCCATTATAACCCAACCGCGTAAGGAACGCAAAATCCGGGAACATAACACCGATATGACAGAAACTAGGGCGGCAAGAGTGGAACAAAACACTAGGCGAGAGGCCGAGCCTTCCATCCTTTACCAAGTATATAGATGCATTAAGATAACAAAGTAATATAATGATATCCCAACAAGTAAATAAATGTTCCAACAAGGAACGACCTCCAATCTTCACCTGCAACTAGCAACGCTATAAGAGGGGCTGAGCAAAGCGGTAACATAGCCAATCAACGGTTTGCTAGGACATGGTGGGTTAGAGGTTTGACATGGAAATTTGGGAGGCTTGCAAGCAAGTGGTAGGCTTCGTAGCAATGGCATAGCAAAAGAGCGAGCAAACTAGCATAGCAAAGATAGTAGTGATTTCGAGGGTATGATCATCTTGCCTGCACAGTTGTCAGAGTTGACTGGATCCTCGAAAGCAAACTCAACGGGCTCCTCGTTAGCAAACTCGTATCCTGGCTCTACCCAAACAAGACAAACAAGCAACAAGGATACAATCAACCACGTGCAAACTCAAACAACACGATGCAAAGATGATATGCTATGCGTGATGCGATGCGGGATGCAAAATGCAAGATATGACAGGAAATGCATGAACCTGGCCTCAACTTGGAATTCCAAGTGTGCCACTAGAAAGATGAGATGAAATCGCTTGAAAACGATATAAAGAACGCCGGAATCGGAGTTACGGTTTGGAAATGGCAAGCGATTCAAAATGACACCGCTCTGCGATTTACAGCAAGTAGGCATCTAAATGCAATGAGATAAACATGCTACAGCACCCAAACATGACAACAAAATACATGGCAGGGATACACACAAGATGCTTAACAAAAGTCTAGCACTGAGCTACGGCCAATTCATCCATTAACAGGTTCAAACAAGCATGGCAAAAATGCAAATGGCAAACAGATCTCAGACTTAGTGAAATTAACACTTGTTTGGAATTTCAGATCAGGTAGCCCTCTTCGGAGCAACAAAACTACAGGACCTGAACATGGCAAAGTAAAGCATGGCATGGAGACACTCAAAGAGCTTAACAAAAGTCCCTTAGTGACCTTGAGCCAAAAGGGATCAGAAAATACAATTGCAAGCATGTGAACATAGCAAAAACATAATCAGTTTTCAGACTTAGTGAAAACTGACACATGCTGAAATATAACTCAAGTAGGCATGTTTACGAGCTCGATGCACTCACTACGGTGCAAGTCATGGCAAGACAAGCATACATCCATCAAGAAGGCACAAAATGCAAGCTAGACATGGCAAGAACAATAGCATAGCATGCGCGGATCAACTACAACATCACCGGCAAAATTGCAAACAAGTTGACAATCTGCCCAGATTCACAAAGTAGCAAAAGTGGAGCTCGATTGACTCAAGCTAGGGTGCTCCATAATTGCAAACAAAGACATGGATGGATAGAGCACTACAAGATTAACAAAACTCTCTTACCGATCATCCTCAAAAGAGGCACGGATCACTAGGAAACAACATGAACATATGGCAACATGAGATGAACAGCTCCAGGACTTAGTGAAATCACTAACTCCCTGAAAACAGAATTAGCAAGTGCACCACTTTGCAAGCTTGCACAAGTCACCACACACATCCTAAAAATACATGGGTTGCACCTCTGGAAAGATGACAAAACCCTTAACAAAACATATGTAGAGCACACGGGCATATCATGCACACAATAATCATGGCAAAAATGACAAAAGTGCTAAACGGAGTATCAGATCTTACAATTAACTCAAGTAGCCCTCTTCTAACAGCATTTCGGGCATCAAGATGAACTCAAATGAAAATGATCCAATGGAATGAAATGATGTACTCTCTGAGATGAACATTTTGATATGCTATATGCATGAATCGAAGCTACAGATGCAAAGTTACGGAGCCGAGAACAGGAGCACTTGAACTGAAAATATCCGGGACTTGGTGAAAAAAAATCAACCTCTCCGGGACAGATCTAGGGTTTGCACGGAAACCGAGGCGCGGTCGGGGCACTGTAGCAGCTCGAGGACCGCCGGAAAAAAAGGAGCCGTGGTGGCCGGATCTCTCGCCGGAGAGGCCCCCGGCGACGAGGAGGCGGTCGCCCGGAGCTTCACGGAGGCGGGGCGTCGCATCGCGGGGCGCGGGGCTGCC
>NC_041390.1:447296558-447303706 GCF_002162155.2 Triticum dicoccoides | reverse complement strand
GGCGGCTCGGGCCCGATCCGGCCCAGGGCGGGCTCCCGTGGGCCGAGCGGGCCGCGGCGGCGGTGGGTGGCGGCGTCCACGTGGCAGCGCGCTAGTGGCCGCGGGCGGCGGCGGACGTTGTCCGGCCCCCTCCGGACACGTCCGGCCGCGGCGGTGGATGGATCTAGGGTTAGGGGGGGGAGTGGAACCGCGAATTTGAAGGAGGGGGTCTATATATAGGCATAGAGGGAGCTAGGAGAGTCCAAATGAGGTGCGGTTTTCGGCCACGCGATCGTGATCGAACGCTCTAGGTGATGGAGCAGAGTTAGGTGGTTTTCGGCCAAATTGGAGGGGTGTTGGGCTGCAACACACACGAGGCCTTTTCGGTCCCTCGGTTAACCGTTGGAGTATCAAACGAAGTCCAAATGATACGAAACTTGACAGGCGGTCTACCGGTAGTAAACCAAGGCCGCTTGGCAAGTCTGGGTCCAATCCGGAAATGTTTAATCCCCACACACGAAAGAAAGGTAGAATTGACCACCGGAGGAGAACGAAGCGTCGGAATGCAAAACGGACAACGGGGAAAATGCTCGAATGCATGAGATGAACACGTATGCAAATGCAATGCACATGATGACATGATATGAGATGCATGACAACGACAACAACACACGGAGACAAAAACCCGAACCCGAGGAAATAAATATAACTTAACGCCGGAAACGGCAAGAGTTGGAGTACAAATAGGGAAAGTTACATCCGGGGTGTTACAACACTCCACCACTACGAAAGGATCTCGTCCCGAGATCTAGGACTGAAAGAACGCCGGTACTCAGAACGGAGGTGATCCTCGCGTTCCCAGGTAGCTTCACGGTCGGAATGGTGTGACCACTTGACTTTGAGAAATTTGATTGACCTGTTGCAAGTCTTGCGTTCAGTCTCTTCGAGAATAGCAACTGGGTGCTCACGATAAGAGAGATCTTCTTGGAGCTCAATGTCCTCGAAGTTGACGGTACGGTCAGGAGTCTCGAAGCACTTTCGAAGCTGAGAGACATGGAACACATCATGAACATTTGCAAAGTTTGAAGGAAGCTCGAGTTGATAGGCGAGGTCGCCTCTCTTGCTGACAATCTTGAAAGGTCCCACGTATCTAGGGGCAAGATTCCCTTTGATACCGAAGCGACGAGTACCTTTCATAGGAGAGACACGGAGGTAAACATGATCTCCGATCTCGAAAGCCAAATCGCGGTGCTTACTATCATAGTAGCTCTTCTGGCAGGATTGGGCTGCTTTGAGGTTATCTCGAATGACTTTGCACATTTCTTCTGCTTCTGTGATTAAGTCATTACCCAAAAGCTGACGTTCACCGGTTTCAGACCAGTTGAGAGGGGTACGGCACTTCCTGCCATACAGAATTTCAAATGGGGCCTTGCCCGAACTTGCTTGAAAACTGTTGTTGTAGGAGAATTCAGCATAAGGAAGACAATCCTCCCACTTCATGCCGAAGGAGATCACACAAGCCCTGAGCATATCTTCAAGAATCTGGTTGACATGCTCGACTTGACCGCTAGTTTGAGGATGGAAAGCTATGCTGAAGCGGATGTTTGTGCCCATGGCCTTCTGAAAAGAATCCCAAAACTTTGAGGTAAATATGCTGCCACGGTCTGAAGAGATCACTTGTGTGTGGAATGCCGTGCAGAGAGACAATACGAGAGGTATAGAGTTCCGCCAATTGGGCTGCAGTGATCGACTCTTTGATAGGCAGAAAATGAGCCACTTTGGTGAGTTTGTCGATGACAACGAATATAGCATCATTGCCACGCTTGGACTTTGGAAACCCAGTTACGAAGTCCATTTCAATGTGGTCAAACTTCCATTCTGGAATGGCAAGAGGTTGGAGGAGACCTGTTGGCCTTTGGTGTTCTGCCTTCACTCTTCTGCAGACATCACATTCATTCACGAATTGAGCGATCTCGCGCTTCATTCGAGTCCACCAATAAGCTTGCTTAAGGTCCTAATACATCTTCGTGCTCCCAGGGTGGATGGAGAGGAGAGAATTGTGAGCCTCGTTCATGATCACTTTACGAAGTTCACCTTTGGGTACCACAATTCGATCCTCGAAGAAGAGAGTGTCCTTGTCATCAAGGCGGTAGCACTTGTACTTGGACTGACTCTTGGCAATCCCAATCTTCACCTTTTTCACCATAGCATCGAGAAGTTGGGCTTGGCGAATCTGGCCTTCTAAGGTAGGAGAGACTTGAAGGTTGGCGAGGAAACCTTGAGGAACAACTTGCAGGTTAAGTTTCCGGAAAGCTTCACAAAGCTCGGGTTGATAAGGCTTGAGAATCAGACTGTTGCAGTAAGCTTTCCTGCTCAAAGCGTCAGCAATCACATTGGCCTTTCCTAGAGTATACTCAATACTCGGATTATACTCTTGAATCATTTCGACCCATCGAGTTTGCCTGAGGTTGAGATTAGGCTGAGTGAAGATGTACTTGAGACTCTTGTGATCAGTGAAAATGTCCACTTTTCTTCCCAATAGAAGATGTCTCCAAGTCAAAAGAGCATGCACAACTGTCGCCAACTCGAGATTGTGAGTGGGGTAGTTCTTCTCATTAGGCTTCAACTGGCGAGATGTATAAGCAACAACTTTCTTCTCTTGCATCAAAACTGTGCCAAGACCTTGGAGAGAGGCATCATAAAAGACCTCGTACGGCTTGGATTCATCAGGCGGAGTCAGAACTGGAGCAGTGATCAATTTCTCTTTCAAAGTGTTAAAAGCAATATCACACTCCGGAGACCAAACGTACTTGACGTGCTTCTGGAGAAGATTAGAGAGAGGCTTCGCGATCTTGGAAAAGTTTTCAACAAATCTTCGGCAATAGCTTGCGAGACCGAGAAAACTGCGGAGTTGCTTCACATTCTGAGGAGGTTCCCAATTCACAATTGCAGACACCTTCTCAGGATTCACGGCAATGCCCTTGGCAGAGATGATATGACCAAGATAAAGAACCTCATCAAGCCAAAATTCACACTTGGAGAACTTGGCGTAGAACTGATGTTCCCTGAGCTTATCAAGAACCAAACGCAAGTGCTTGGCATGATCTTCCTTGTTCTTCGAGAAAACCAGAATGTCGTCGAGATAGACCAAAACGAAGTCATTGGTGTAGGCATTGAAGATGAATTTCATCATGCGAGAGAACGTCGGAGGAGCGTTGGCGAGGCCAAAAGACATGACAGTGTATTCATAAGAACCAAAGCTTGTCCTGAAAGCCGTCTTGGGAATATCTTGCTCACGGATTCGAATCTGATGATAACCCATACGGAGATCAAGCTTGGAGAATACTTGGGCACCTTTGAGTTGTTCGAATAGCTCATTGATGTTGGGAAGTGGATATTTGTTCTTGATGGTCTTCTTGTTCACTGGACGGTAATCAACACAAAGTCGGTCCATTCCATCCTTCTTCTTCACAAAAAGAACACCACAACCCCATGGAGAAGAACTAGGCCGGATGAGACCCATTTTCTCTTGAATATCGAGTTGCTTCTTCAGCTCCTTCAACTCTTCAGGTCCGAGCTTGTAAGGATGCTTGCACACAGGTTCCGTGCCAGGCTCAAGATCAATGACGAATTCAACTTGCCGGTGCGGAGGCATTCCTGGAAGCTCTTCTGGAAAGACGTCTTGATATTCGCAAACGACTGGAATTTGCGAGATAGCTTCGAGTTCACCCTTCTCATTGAGAGAAAACAGACGGATGGTATCGTCATTCGCGGCAAAGACAATTACATCCTCAGACGAATGAGTTAATTGAATCTGCCTAGTTGCACAATCAAGCTGATCCTTGTGCTTAGAAAGCCAACCCATCCCGAGAATAAGATCAATATCCGAGTTACCAAGAACCATTGGAGAAGCCAGAAACTTGAAATCACCCATCATGATAGAAACATCCGGGACTATTGAAGTAGCCCTCATAGACTTAGCCGGAGAAACCACTCCCATAGGTTTACCCAACATTTGTGAAACGAAGTCATGCTTGGAAACAAATGATCTTGACATGAAACAATGCGATGCACCAGTGTCAAAAAGAACTTTTGCTGGAAAAGAGTTAACTGGAAAGTTACCCATGATGACATCTGATGATTCCTCTGCCTGAGCTGCATTCAGCAAGTTGACCTTGGCGTGCTTGGGGTTATGCTTGACCATAGCTGTACTTGCCGATCTGATAGGAGGAGGAGGAGGAAGATGCCTCTGGTTGAAACACTTGTTGGCATAGTAACCCTTCTGTTGGCACTTGTTGCACGTGACCTCTGAAAGTGGACGGTGATACGGAGCACTCGATCTTGGAGCTTTAGACGAAGTCCTGTTCTGAAAGTCAGGGTTGGGTGGGTGGGAAGAACCACTGCCACCTTTGCTCTTCTGCTGATACGGCTGACGGAACGGAGGAGGAGGAAGCCAATACTTCTGCTGCTTGGCCACTTGAGTAGAGGAAGAAGGAGTAGCATCTCTGACTCGCTTCTTGGAAGCATCACACCTCAACTGAGCAGCCTCTTGCTTCAGTGCCATGTTGTAGAACTCATCGTATCTCAAGGGCTCAAAGAGGACAAGAGCTAGCTGAATTTCTTCTCTGAGACCACCCCTGAACTGATATATCATGCTCTTGTCATCAGGGACGTCCTGCTTAGCAAAGCGAGCGAGCTTCTGGAACAACTTGTTGTAGTCATAGACAGACAAAGAGCCTTGCTTCAGATTGCGGAATTCCTCACGCTTGCTTTCAACCACGCTCTGGGGAATATGATGAGCCCTGAAATCTCGACGGAAATCATCCCAAGTGATAACACGTCCACCTCTGGAGTCCTTGTACTGCTGGAACCATTCTGCAGCTTGATCTTTGAGTTGGAAGGAAGCGAACTTAACAAAGTCCTCAGGCCTGATGTTACTGCACTCGAAATGCTTGCACAGATCCACAAGCCAATCGTCAGCATCGGTTGCCTCAACACAATTGCTGAAAGTCTTTGGCCCGTTAGCAAGGAACTGGTTGAGTCTAGCAAAGTGACTCTGATTGCTGCCTTGATTCCCTTGACTGCCTTGATTGCGCTCTTGAAGAATTTGCATGATCAACTGTGTGTTTGCATTGGTTGAGGCCATCACAGCTTGCCATGCCTCCGGAGGAGGTGGAGGTGGTGGCGGATCAGGATTCGGAGTCGCGCGCGTTGGAGGAGCCATCCTGAAGAGGTTGACCACCATTAGCACATTGATAGACAATTATTGAAGCTGAATCACCCGGAATGAAAATTGCAACTTATAGTCTTCACATCCGAACAAAATGAACGAATGCATTCCTCTTGAAATGGTCACATATCCATAAATTGAGAAGCCATGTAGAATTAAGGTAGAGAAATAAATCAACAAGGTACGGATCAAGAATGAATAATCGGTAAGAAATCCCAATCTCAAACCAATATCCGTGGAAGAAGAACTAGAGCTACTAGAATTCCCACCTATGAAACTCCCGAACCTTTCCGGTTATGCAATCAGGTGTTGGGGATACAGGGGAAGCATAATATCTCACCCAAACTAGCAAATCCTACATCCAGCTGTATCCATCCTTCAACACATAACCAAGAAACCTTCGGAAACCATCTACCTCAACCTTCGAAAAGCATCCGTTATACAAGTTATGGCGATACTCCCGAACTCCCGCCCCAGTACTGGGTGGCGTTGAGGTTATCTCACCAACGAACTGCATAAAAGAGATTTTCGATGTCGGCGTACTGAACTCAGGTATTCCAGAACTGCAACGATAAAATTACGATGACAACACCTCAGAGCTCAACTCCCCGGGACACTTCCACTAAACCCCTGACAGGAGGCACCAAGACAATGTTCTCATCATAAAACCATCAGAACGATTCCAAGATACCCGCGTGATCCTAAATTTTTTTAGTGAAATTTGAGAAGATAAGAGTCAAAACTCTACGTCAGGATGCCTTACCAGAGCGATGAGGAGACTGGGAAGTAAAAAGAATTCCTAATCTCTCCGATATATAATTCCTAAATGACTCAAAACATTTTTCTAAACACAACTCGGCCGCTAAAAACGATCAAGCAATGGGGCTCCTAAGGTCGGGGAAGGCTCTGATTACCAACTTGTAACACCCTCGATGCGACTATAGCTCCCACGTGTCGAGGCACGACTTGGAGACATAATCGCATTGAAGGCATATGTCGCAAATTAGGCAATCTTCACAACATCCCATGTAATATGATAATAAAAGGGGAGATAACATAGTTGGATTACACTCGCCACGTCAATCAAGTAAATAAATAACATTACATCATCCAAACACTCATGGCCCGACTACGGCGCCAAAATAAAAGAGAACCCAACATGCGACACGGTCCCAATCACCCCCAACTGGGCACCACTACTGATCATCGGGAAAGGAAACATAGTAACGTTGAGAGTCTTCGTCGAACTCCCACTTGAGCTCATACGCGTCTCCTGGAGCGGAATCATCAGGCCCAGCATCTGGTGTAATAGTAGTCTGTGAGCCACATGGACTCAGCAATCTCGCACCCTCGCGATCAAGACTATTTAAGCTTGTAGGTAAGGCAAGGTAAATATAGGTGGAGCTGCAGCAAGCGACTAGCAAATATGGTGGCTAACTTATTCGCAAAAGAGAGCGAGAAGAGGAGGCAAAGCACGAGCGAGAAACTAGAGAACAACTTGCGCAAACATTACTCCAACACCGTGTCCACTTCCCGGACTCCGCCGAGAAGAGGCCATCACGGTAACACACTCAGTTGATTCATTTTAATTAATTAAGGTTCAAGTTATCTACAACCGGACATTAACAAATTCCCATCTGCCCATAACCACGGGCACGACTTTCGAAAGTTCAATTCCCTGCAGGGGAGTCCCAACTTAGCCCATGACAAGCTCTCACGGTCAACGAAGGAATAGACCTCCTCCCAAGACGTTCCGATCAGACTCGGTATCTCGGTAATTCAAGACAACTCCGACAATGGTAAAACAAGTCCAGCAACACCGCCCGCTGTGCCGACAAATCCCGATAGGAGCTGCACATATCTCGTTCTCAGGGCACACCGGATAAGCTAAGCGTACGGGAGCCAACGTAACCCAAGTTGCCAAGGGACGGCCCCGCAC
>NC_041390.1:447293728-447296130 GCF_002162155.2 Triticum dicoccoides | reverse complement strand
AAGATGACCCTTGAGTCCACGAAACCCAAGGGAAAAAGGCTAGGTGGCAAATGGTAAAACCAAGGTTGGGCATTGCTGGAGAAGTTTTATTCAAGGCGGACTGTCAAGGGGTTCCCATTATAACCCAACCGCGTAAGGAACGCAAAATCCGGGAACATAACACCGATATGATGGAAACTAGGGCGGCAAGAGTGGAAGAAAACACTAGGCGAGAGGCCGAGCCTTCCACCCTTTACCAAGTATATAGATGCATTAAGATAACAAAGTAATATAATGATATCCCAACAATTAAATAAATGTTCCAACAAGGAACGGCCTCCAATCTTCACCTGCAACTAGCAACGCTATAAGAGGGGCTGAGCAAAGCGGTAAAATAGCCAATCAACGTTTGCTAGGACATGGTGGGTTAGAGGTTTGACATGGCAATTTGGGAGGCTTGCAAGCAAGTGGTAGGCTTCGTAGCAATGGCATAGAAAAAGAGCCAGCAAACTAGGATAGCAAAGATAGTAGTGATTTCGAGGGTATGATCATCTTGCCTGCACAGTTGTCAGAGTTGACTGGATCCTCGAAAGCAAACTCAACGGGCTCCTCGTTAGCAAACTCGTATCCCGACTCTACCCAAACAAGACAAACAAGCAACAAGGATACAATCAACCACGTGCAAACTCAAACAACACGATGCAAAGATGATATGCTATGTGGGATGCGATGCGGGATGCAAAATGCAAGATATGACAGGAAATGCATGAACCTGGCCTCAACCTGGATTTCCAAGTGTGCCACTAGAAAGATGAGATGAAATCTCTTGAAAACAATATAAAGAACGCCGGAATCGGAGTTACAGTTTGGAAATGGCAAGCGATTCAAAATGACACCGGTCTGTGATTTACAGCAAGTAGGCATCTAAATGCAATGAGATAAACATGCTACAACACCCAAACATGACAAAAAAATACATGGCAGGGATGCACACAAGATTCTGAACAAAAGTCTAGCATTGAGCTACGGCCAATTCATCCATTAACAGGTTCAAACAAGCATGGCAAAAATGCAAATCGCAAACAGATCTCAGACTTAGTGAAATTAACACTTGTCTGGAATTTCAGATCAGGTAGCCCTCTTCGGAGCAACAAAACTACATGCTACAGGACCTGAACATGGCAAAGTAAAGCATGGCATGGAGCTACTCAAAGAGCTTAACAAAAGTCCCTTAGTGACCTTGAGCCAAAAGGGATCAGAAAATACAATTGCAAGCATGTGAACATAGCAAAAACATAATCAGTTTTCAGACTTAGTGAAAACTGACACATGCTGAAATATAACTCAAGTAGACATGTTTACGAGCTCTACGCACTCACTACGGTGCAAGTCATGGCAAGACAAGCATACATCCATCAAGAAGGCACAAAATGCAAGCTAGACATGGCAAGAACAATAGCATAGCATGCACGGATCAACTACAACATCACCGGCAAAATTGCAAACAAGTTGACAATCTGCCCAGATTCACAAAGTAGCAAAAGTGGAGCTCGATTGACTCAAGCTAGGGTGCTCCATAATTGCAAACAAAGACATGGATGGATAGAGCACTACAAGATTAACAAAACTCTCTTACCGATCATCCTCAAAAGAGGCACGGATCACTAGGAAACAACATGAACATATGGCAACATGAGATGAACAGCTCCAGGACTTAGTGAAATCACTAAGTCCCTGAAAACAGAATTAGCAAGTGCACCACTTTGCAAGCTTGCACAAGTCACCACACACATCCTAAAAATACATGGGTTGCACCTCTGGAAAGATGAAAAAACCCTTAACAAAACATATGTAGAGCACACGGGCATATCATGCACACAATAATCATGGCAAAAATGACAAAAGTGCTAAACGGAGTAGCAGATCTGACAATTAACTCAAGTAGCCCTCTTCTAACAGCATTTCGGGCATCAAGATGAACTCAAATGAAAATGATGCAATGGAATGAAATGATGTACTCTCTGAGATGAACATTTTGATATGCTATATACATGAATCGGAGCTACGGATGCAAAGTTACGGAGCCGAGAACAGGAGCACTTGAACTGAAAATATCCGGGACTTGGTGAAAAAAAATCAACCTCTCCGGGACAGATCTAGGGTTTGCACGGAAACCGAGGCGCGGTCGGGGCACTGTAGCAGCTCGAGGACCGCCGGAAAAAAAGGAGCCGCGGCGGCCGGATCTCTCGCCGGAGAGGCCGCCGGCGACGAGGAGGCGGTCGCCCGAGCTTCGCGGAGGCGGGGCGTCGCGTCGCGGGGCGCGGGGCTGCCGACGTCGAGCTTGGCGGCGGAGGCGGCGAGTGGCGGGGCGGCGGTCACCGGCCAGAGCGGCGAGGCCGGCAATGGCGCGCGGCGGCGCCGGC
>NC_041390.1:447291957-447293176 GCF_002162155.2 Triticum dicoccoides | reverse complement strand
CGGGGCGGGCTCCCCGTGGGCCGAGCGGGCCACGGCGGCGGTGGGTGGCGGCGTCCACATGGCAGCGTGCTAGTGGGCGCGGGCGGCGGCGGACATTGTCCGGCCCGCTCCGGACACGTCCGGCGGCGGCGGTGGATGGATCTAGGGTTAGGGGGGAGAGTGGAACCGTGAATTTGAAGGAGGGGGTCTATATATAGGCATAGAGGTAGCTAGGAGAGTCCAAATGAGGTGCGGTTTTCGGCCACGCGATCGTGATCGAACTCTCTAGGTGATGGAGCAGAGTTAGGTGGGTTTTGGGCCAAATTGGAGGGGTGTTGGGCTGCAACACACATGAGGCCTTTTTGGTCCCTCGGTTAACCGTTGGAGTATCAAACGAAGTCCAAATGATACGAAACTTGACAGGCGGTCTACCGGTAGTAAACCAAGGCCGCTTGGCAAGTCTGGGTCCAATCCGGAAATGTTTAATCCCCACACACGAAAGAAAGATAGAATTGACCACCGGAGGAGAACGAAGCGCCGGAATGCAAAACGGACAACGGGGAAAATGCTCGAATGCATGAGATGAACACGTATGCAAATGCAATGCACATGATGACATGATATGAGATGCATGACAACGACAACAACACACGGAGACAAAAACCCGAACCCGAGGAAATAAATATAACTTAACGCCGGAAACGGCAAGAGTTGGAGTACAAATAGGGAAAGTTACATCCGGGGTGTTACACCTACAGACATTACTCTGTTAGTCGACTTCCTCACCGAACTCTTTTTCGAAAGTTCGTTTAAGCGCTTACTATATATGTCGCGTCGAAGCCGCTGATTCTCCTTCACGGAGTCCGACAGCTGGGCACGAACGTCCTTCAGTTCAACGCCCAGCTTGCTGTTGGCATCTTGGAGATCGTTCTTCTCCCTCCTCACCTTGGTCAGCACGCTCTCACCAGCCTTCAGCTGGCGTCGGAGTTGTTGCACTTGCAGATTTAATCCGGCGCCATCTGTAATTTCATTTGTCAGATTTGCACCCACGCCGCACTTTGCAAAATACTTATCTTTCGAAGCGTATATTACCAGAGGGGGTCTCCTTGGGCTCCCCTGCCACAGCTAGTGCGGCCTCAAGTTGGGCTTTGCACTCTTCCAGCTCCTGGGACAACAGGGTATTCTTTTCTGTAAGAACCTGCATAACAGATGATCCTTAAATCAGTTATTCTAACTGTTT
>NC_041390.1:447236189-447291310 GCF_002162155.2 Triticum dicoccoides | reverse complement strand
TTTCTTACCCGTATGTCTTTCACATACTGCTCCGTGGCTTTGGCTAGACCATTTTGAGCGGCACGGAGGTACGCGTCTCCCGAATTGAAGGCATCCAATGCCTCTTGGGAGAAACAAGCATCACGAAGAACAGTCCGGCGACGCCTGTGGTTCATGGCACTCTCCACCTCGGAATTGGTGACAGACAGCCTGTCTGCATCCTCTGTCGGAGGAGCGTCCGGTGCGCACCTTGTGTTCGCTTCCGCTTCCGGACCAGGCTTTGGAGCCTGGCTGGTGGAGGCGCGATTGGCAACCTCTCCGGATATAGTCCGGCGAGGTCTCTTCGTCTTGAAGAAAGCATGAGCATTAGTATGCCTTGAAGGAATAACACCTGGGAATAGGATGGCGCGCTATATCTTTGCCGGCGTCTTAGTCTAGACCGCACTTCTTTTCAGCCCACGGGGCCTCGCCGCCCCTCGTTGGCTAGTCGCCGCAGGCTCGGCCTCCCGTCTCAAGGACCTCCCCTGCAAAACATGGTTGTCATACGGCAGTCAAAAACACGCGAGGACAGATCCCTTTTCAAAGTGTTGGGACTTCGGTCTCAGTTACCTGTGAGGCTGGGAGTAACCCTGGGTAATCGTCCGTAATGGCCACCAAGGCGTTGTCCTTGCTCAATTGATGAAATACCCCATCAATCAGCTCCACAGATAAGACTGGATCCTCTTGAGAGGACGGGTCGAGGGACCTTCCTGGGTCCTCGGGTTGTGGAGGAGGGCTGTTTATTTCTTTAGCAGCCTGGCGCAGTTCCTGTGTTGAAGTCATTAGACTGAATATTTAACAATGGGAATATGAAACGGATGGGCAAGTAAAAGTGACCACTTACCCAGCTTGGGGGATTGTACATAGGAAATCCACCCTGTGGGTTGACGCGGAGAAATTCCTCCTCTTCTCCCTTGTACAAAGTGGACAAGATCTTTAGTAGAGCGGTAGCCGAATCCGGCCCCTTACGGCTGTAGCGGGTGGCGTCGTCCTCCCCATTGAAGTCCCACATTGGGTGGCCTCTATACTGAAGCGGCTGCAGCCCCCGCATGATGCATTCGGCCATAACCCCGATCATGGTTAGTCCGGAATGGGCTAACAATCTTATCCGGCCCATCAGGTAAATGACGTCCCTATCACTTTCCCTCTGGGGGCTCCGTGGACGCCAGCTTAGGCGCTTCTTTAGGGGAGCACTGTCGAACTCAGGGAGGCCGATCCGGACAGGATCCGGCAGCGGGATGTCCTCTATATAAAACCATTCCAAAGGCCAGTCTTCGGACGCCTTCTTTGGGGTTCCGGATAGATATCCGGTCCCGGCGATGCGCCACACTTCGGCTCTGCCCACTTGATATATTGACCCCTCCTTAGAGCGGGGCACACGGCAGAATAGCCTTTTCCATAGCGCGAAATGAGCCTCGCAGCCCAACAACAGCTCGCAAAGGGCTACGAAGCCCGCGATATGCAATATGGAGGCAGGCGTGAGGTTGTGTAGCTGGAGGCCATAGAACTCCAGAAGCCCCCGGAGAAACGGATGAATTGGAAATCTGAGCCCTCTTATTAAGTAAGGGGCAAGGCATACCCGCTCTCCTTTGGAGGGACTGGGGGCGCTCTCCGCTTGCTCTCCGCCATTATAGGTGGCAAGTCCGGCTCGAACCGGGACCATATAGGCCGGGGGGAGAAATCCCTTGGTCTAGAGCTTCACTAGCTCGCTGTGCGGGATGGAGCACCTCTTCCAATCTCCGGGCTGAGGGCTGGAAGGGCGAGAGGAGGAGTTGCGGCGGCTGGCCATGATAGAATGGACCTCTATAGGATACGCCCCGATGAATACTCGTGGAAGGGAGAAGGTGTGGTTTGGATCTAAATCCTCGTCCACTTAAATAGGCGGCTCATTCACGCGGCTAGGGGTGTAAATATAAAAAACACCCTGACTTTTCGTATTCGTTTGACACGTGGAAAATGGCCATTATTGGGCGTAGAAGCCAAGGAGCACTACATTTACAAGAAACCGGACACTATTCAACAGGTACACGGAATTTGGAGGAGAACCCGCCTTTCAATGCCGAAGACAATCTGTGCGCCGGACTCGTCGTCATTGAAGCCTGGTTCAGGGGCTACTGAGGGAGTCCTGGATTAGGGGGTGTCCGGATGGCCGGACTATACCTTCGGCCAGACTCCTGGACTATGAAGATACAAGATTGAAGACTTCGTCCCGTGTCCGGAAGGGACTTTCCTTGGCGTGGAAGGCAAGCTTGGCGATATGGATATGTAGATCTCCTACCATTGTAACCGACTCTGCGTAACCCTAGCCCTCTCCGGTGTCTATATAAACTGGAGAGTTTTAGTCCGTAGGACCAACAACAATCATACCATAGGCTAGCTTCTAGGGTTTAGCCTCTCTGATCTCGTGGTAAATCTACTCTTGTACTATCCATATCATCAATATTAATCAAGCAGGACGTAGGGTTTTACCTCCATCAAGAGGGCCCGAACCTGGGTAAAACATCGTGTCCCCTGCCTCATGTTACCATCCGACCTAGACGCACAGTTCGGGACCCCCTACCCGAGATCCGCCGGTTTTGACACTGACAACTGCTACTACTCTGGAGGTGCCTACTACTACCGCAGCCCGTTGACGACAATCAGGAGTAGTTTAGGAGGATCACAGGCAGGAGGCCTGCACCTCTTTCGATCTGTATCCCATTTTGTGCTAGCCTTCTTAAGGCAAACTTGTTTAACTTATGTCTGTACTCAGATATTGTTGCTTCTGCTGACTCGTCTATGATCGAGCTCTTGTATTCGAGCCCTCGAGGCCCCTGGCTTGTAATATGATGCTTGTATGACTTATTTTGTTTGTAGAGTTGTGTTGTGATATCTTCCCGTGAGTACCTGATCTTGATCGTACACGTTTGTGTGTATGATTAGTGTACGATTGAATCGGGGGCGTCACAAGTTGGTATCAGAGCCGACTGCCTGTAGGAATCCCCCTTCCACACTTCTTGGCGGCAGTTGAGTCTAGTCATTACAAAACTTCTACTAACATGGTTGTGCGGCTTATGGGCCCACATCGCCATTGGGTGATATTAGGATCTTTTACTCCTCGTCTATACTCTGGGACTCTGATCTCTCTTCTATTCGGGTTAAATGTACCAAATCCGACTCTAGGTTCTCGTAACTACTTCTTCCGGAGAGCCCCTTGTCACATATGATGGCCTGCTTCACCAGAAAATTCTAAAGATACTCTCCGTTATTCTCTCGAGACTTTGTGCCCATCACTTTTGCTATTCCCGACCACCGATAAATCCTTATGGATAACTGCTTACACTTGTCGTTCTTACCTTTGTTCCCAGTTTCCCCTGTTATTACTTGATACCCTAAAAATTTCTTCGATCATTCGAGAATCCTTTGTGTCCACCGCTTTGCAGATCTTTGCCACAGAAATACCCCTACAGATAATCCCTCACACTTATCGAGGATTTGTTCATCCCTAGTTGATCATGTGTTTCACAAAATTCTTTGAATGCTATTCGGTCTTTCGAAAATCCTCAGCACACTATTGCTCTTGAAATTCTTACCTGCTTGCATTATGGTTAATACCATATGTCTAGTAGTCTTCTTTGACATCCCTTGCCCTTGCCATTTTGAGCCTAATGAATTATTGTCTGGGAATGTACGCAGTCATTAGTTGACCCTTATAAATTATCCTTCCGGCTCAGACGTCATTTTAAACATGAGCTGGATCTCGGCCAATCAAATTGCCATCGATTGTACCCCTAAGGCTATTCTACTTATCCTTCCCTAATCAGAGCTTTGCTTCTGAACCCTTGCCTTGGAATTCATAAATCCTTTGCATTTGAGCTTTGAGTTAGTCAGTTGTTTCTATCATATGACCCCCTTGCATTCTTTCTTCTTCTGGAAGAGTACCGATACTCACATCAGCTCCGTTGTGGATCGCCAGATCCATTGTTGGATTTCATCCGACATCATCCTTAATATTCAATAACCTTGTGAGCCTTTCCACAGTTATATAATGCCTTTGGTAAATTGTATCCTCTGCCTTGTCAACCATGCTCTACTTTCGAGCTTGTGTTATTTACTCCTGAAGTTTGTGATATATGTTCCTAAGATACCCGATGGTTTGAACTAATGCCTTCCCTAATCTGTGCGAACCAGGAAGATTTCACGGGTCATACCTATCTGGTATTGCACCAGGTAAAACTTTCAACAACTAATGTCATTTTCAAAATCTGAGAGGTGAATGAAAGGTTATGCGTTGAACAAGTGGGAGTCAACCTTGAACCCTGTGTTCATGCCCATGGAAACGATGTACACCTTATCATGGAAGCTTCTCTTAAAATAATTATCCCCTTGTTATAAGTTCATCTTGTATCTGTGGACATGGTTCCGACCATGTTTCTCCTTGATTCCATTTCTCGTGCAAGTTTGAGCACTTGTCTTCTGCAGAGCATTACCCTAGTCCAACCTCTACTATGATCTGTCGTCGAGTATTACCCCCTGGTATCTCGAGATTATCATCGAACTACATACTTCTTATGAGTTCTTCATCAAGTGCTAAATTCTCACTGATTCCAATTTTTCGCGGGCTCTGAGTTATTAAACACTCAAAGACACCGATAACTGACTGAAGTTCGCACCATGATTAAACAAATCTTGGTAACCTTCATGACTCACAAGTTTGAACTCGATCACGTCATTCCTAGCCTGCTTGGCTATATCCTTGTCGTGCCGATTTTAACTGTGCTACCTGGTCCTTCTTCCCGGAGCAAAAATTTCGACGGTGAGCTAATCTTACGTCAATCTTCCTCGTCATATCAATTGTCCTTGAAACACAAGCTTGATTTCGAGTTTGTGTCATACCCATGGTTTCAAGAACTTTTCGCTTCATCATTCCGTTGACTTGATGTCATCGCTGATCGGTTACATCTTCTTGAAACCTCTCGACAAATGTGTCGTGATCATCATCAACATTCTAAGGTCTTCTAGGATATCAATTGAATTCATGATGAGAAATACCATCCTTGCCCTCGATGATTTGTATTCTCATCAACCACTTTATTGCCTTCCCACCAACACAAACTTGTTCTTGTTTTGTGTTATGCCTTGAGTTCCTTGCTATCCAGCAATTGTTCTTCTTACCTTGGAGTATTACCATCTCTTATGTCAAGAATGCCGTCAGAATTTCACCACCTCTTAAGAATTCTTGATATAGTAATACTTCTCGCCATCTCCGTTCTTATCTTGGTCCCCGTGTTGTTTCTAACCGGAAAACCGACAATTGAACTATGATGTGCGACTTCAAAACTTCTAGCAACCCTATTGCTTTCAAGTTAATGGTCGATATTTCATTCTTAGACCATTGGTTATCGAATCAGCGTTCTAACGTTTATCGTACTACCTAAGCCCATATCCCGGGTGCGCTTTTCAACCAATGTTTAATAGTGTGTGTTTTCCTCGAGCATACCTCATTTTATCATTTGATATGACAAATGTTATCTCCTTGTTCACATAATTGTGGAATTCCATCTTTTGGGAATCCCAATAAATTGTTGCTGAGTTCATTAGCCACCACCTCGTCCTCTCCTTGGTTAAATGATGAACTCATGATTCAGAACTTGGTTCCATAGTTCATTTCCCGAGAATCCTACAATGGCATCTCGTCTATTTGTGTTGCACCTTCCTTCTCAGGCATCTTGAGTCTGAGGTATCCTGGCACCAATCAGATCTGATTCTCTGTCAGATATGATGGTTGGGACATATTCCCAAGAGTTATAACATTGATCTATATATGACCCGATAAGGTGATGTCCTACCTAGAATACCTGGCCGGAGGACCTATTGTTATAGTATCCTTTTTAGCCAGGTTAGCCATTCTTTCATGAGGAAATTGTAAGACTTATTCAATAAGTTGTTCATGATGAATCATTTGTGTATCCAAAGTCTGACCTTTGCTTAAAGACCATGTCAAAACTATCTCGAATCATGTCTATGGTACTCCAATATTCGATAAGAACATTTAAAGCACTATGCTGAAATTTCTTTATCAATTATCCAAACACTGTTGCATGGGTAATGTTATGAAATTCCTCTCCCCTTACCTAAAATGGTTTTCTACTTCTATCCTGTCATGGATATCATGCTCTGTTTGTCCTTGGGAAGGATATACCCCTGAAATATGTGTTTAAACACATTTTCCTTTCCATTGTTCTGTTTAATTTGATAATCATATTATCCTTTCCATTCTTTTGTTTACCCTTTCTTGTGATCTATATGACTGAACCGGTAATATTTCCTTGCTTATGTAAACACCTTGGTGTACAACTCTGTCAGTAAGACCCTGTTACTATTGTTGATGACATTCTGGTAGCCACCGATGGACGAGAACTTAGCCTATTGGTCTGCCTCGTTCAACGAGCAAGAAAATGGTTCTCTTCGTCCCTCACCCTTGGTACCGACGTTGTTGCCGATATAACTGACATGTCTTGCTTACATGATCGTGCAAGATGTCACCGCCCTTTCTATTCTTAACCCACATGGTGGGCCCATAACCCACAGTTTTTCAGGATCAAAACCCGACTCTCCTGTACACCCCTATTTCCAAAGTTATTCCTTGCACTTGATTCATATGTAGTTCACGGGCCACCTTCCTAGTGATCTATTCTCATACCAGACGCAATACTTATTCTCGTTGTGTTGGACCTCTTTTCACACTTTGTTTCAGACGTCGAACGATGGTCTATCCGTTTGGAACTTCTTATTATTACCTTCTTACTTTCCTCTCGACGTGCTTTATTGGTTCAACTCGAGAGATAATCTTGTGCTCATTCATGGGATATCCCCCAGATGATTAACCCTTATAGCATCCTATCGTTGTCAAGCTGTCCCTTACCTATTTGTAAGTACGATGAACACCCTGAAGGAAGGACGACAACTTCATCCTGATGCAATGAAGCAGAGAATTGGAGACATAATCGAAAGAGATCAACTTTGAGAAGAGCAACCAAGAGCAAGAGGACTCGTTAGAATTTCATAGCCACACATTTCCCCCTTACTCCACCTCTTAAAATCTCGGGACGAGATTTCTTGTAGTGAAGGAGATTTGTAACACCCTGGTAGTTAAGCTATAGTAATCTCACTCTAATGATGCCATGTCATCACCGTTTTATTAAGCTAATTGTCACCTGATTAAAATTCAGGACAAATTCAAATTGAAATAACAAGTCAAGTTATTAATTCTTCAAACATTAAAATAAAAATGTATGTTAGGTAGCAAGTATTCACTAATTAATTGTCAGGAATAACACAACATTTTTGGAGATGTTTAGAATGCCCTGGGCAAATAAAACAATGCCCAAAACAGCCCCATTAATCCATTTTCATTTGTATAAAATTTAAATGAAATCTCATTGCCTCCAAACTTTTGTGGCGGTACTAAATAATCCCTAGTACTTGTTTTGTCAAGTGTGGTTTTTTACAAAATTCATTTGGTGGCTCAACTTAACACAAAACAGTAGCTAATAAAAGAAAGGTTTAAAGAAAATGAAAGAGAGGAAATGGGCACTATGCTCTTACGAGGCCCGGCACACACTGTTCTCATAAAGCCTATTGCTATAGTGCATAAGGCCCAACCCGCGTTGGCCTTTTCCCCAACCTCTCACCAGAGGCAGAGAGGCCATGGCGTGTACGCCGTCCACCCGTCGATTGCCTCGCTGTCGAGCATCCTGCGACCCTCTGGTGGATAAGGAGACCGTCCCCGACGCCGCTGTCGAACCCTACCCTATCCACTTCTTCCCCCTCGCTCGCATCCCTGATCTGGAGAGGCACCCGTACGCAGCCGTCGACGCCGCCTCGTCGTTGACACGCTTCGACACCACCCCGTCCCGCTCGAAGGCGCCCAGGAGCTGCGCCTCGACGTCCTCTACCTCCACGACAACAATCACGAGCACGGACGTACTGTACGGTCGCCATCGAGCTCACCTCCACATACATCGTCACCGTCCGCCATCGTTTGCCGCTACTCCGGTCCGTCCCCGGCCACCCCGACCACGTTCCGGAGTCCACTGTGAGCTCCTCTACCCGCTCCACCTTCTCACCCCCTCGATTCTGTGCGTACCGTTGCTGCTGCCATGGCCGTTGGAGCACAACACCACCGCCGTTTTAACTGTCGCTGCTATTGTGCTCCTTTGGCCCAGCCAAGCGCGCCGCCCTGCTCGTGGCCCCGCGTAGATGTTGCCCGTGCCCTTGGTGAGCCAGCCATGTGCCTATGGCTTCGATCTACATCGAGCCCAGATGCGTGCCCCGCTTGCCCCGCCGCTCATTCCCACCCTTGGCCGCACCCGACCTCGAGCGCGCGGCATGTCCTGCCCATCTATGCGCCCACACGCGCGTGCCTGCAGCCACCTGTTGTTGCCTTCCCGTCGCTGCTTGCTGCTGCACTACCGCTGCTGCTGCCTTCGCCTGCTGATGCCGCTGCTTCGTACTTCTCTTGCTGCTGCCTTCTATCGCTTGTTGCTGCCCGTGCTCGGCCGCCCGCTACCGCCTGCTGCCGTCAATTGCATGATGCCGCCTATCGGAGTGATGGGCCACGGGTAGGCCAACCCGAGCCCCAGAACCTTTCAAGACATCGGGGCAGGCTGCGCCCCTCAAGACTCCAGGACGAAGAGCCGCCTTCCGAGAAGTCGGCGGCAAGACGACCGACTGCCCACTCACGGCCGAGTCCCGGGGACGACTTCAGGGTAAGCCGACTCCTGACTGGCGACTTCCAGAGAAGCCGTCCTTGGGGAGTCGGCCCACGACTCTAGCAAAACCCCATGTCCTCATCAAGTGGGACATGACAGGGGAGTGGCTACAGAGAAGACTGCTCCCACCCCTTTCCCGAGGCAGGCATGGCTACAGTACGCCGTACTCGTGGAGATCTCCGTGCGGCGTGGCATTGTTGCCATGACAGCCCTGCCATCAGCACCGGTGGACCGAATCCTGCGCCCACGATGGCTTGTCCGTACGGCCTTGGGGAAGCGGGTCCCACTAGCCAGCGGGACCCCAGAAGACGGCAAGTGCGCCACCAGTCGGACTCGTTGGGAGTCGGCCCCCGGGAGTCGGCCAGCTCCTCCCCCGGGGCCCACGCGCCATTAACCAGATGTGACGGAGAGTGGCAATAGTGATCGCCCGCCAGGCGGCGGGGCTGTTGCCACGACTCCATCACGAAGCCTACGTCATTAGAAGCACGGCTACATTAATCAGCAGCCGGCAAGACCCGCCCGCGGAGGACATGGCCTGTCGGCTCCGTACCTGGCCAGTCGGCGGGGCCCACCAGTCGGCGGGCCCCAGCAGTCGGCGGAGAAGACGGAAGCCAGAGGCACTGACGGCTGGGCCCGCGTCCAGCCGGATTACCATTGTACCCCTGGGGGGTAGGTCTATATAAACCCCCCAGGGCACCCATGCAAAGGGTTGGAACCTATTAGCTTTAGACCAGATCATATAGGAGGGAGAGAGCTAGCCTTACCCTCTCCTACCTCCAGGAAACAACTCAAGGAGCGATCGTGTAAACACTTTGCTATAGTGATCATGCGGAGACCCCGTAGAGCAGCAGTAGGGATATTATCTCCCCGGAGAGCCCTGAAGCTGGGTAAGATTCGTCGGCGTGCATGTCTACGCCTCATCCCGTTTCCAGGCACCGGCGACGTTCTACTCGCCCCCACCATGATAAGCCATCCTTTGGCATATGTCGCACCCAACCCCCGACATTTGGCGCCCACCGTGGGGCCTGGTGCACCGCCGTCCGGAGACCTGTTCTGGACGGGAACCCTTTTCCTCCCTAGCGAGCGCAACCAGCCAGGCACGCCAGACGGAGTTTGCGCCGACGCACTGCATGGCGTTGAGATCGCCTGTGCAGCCAGCTGCCTCGCCGAACTTGTCGGCGAGGTTCGCCTCTCCGACGAACCTGCATCCAACGCGGGCACGGGCGGCTCCGAGAGCCTCCTCGCGGGCCTCCTCGATCAACTCCACGTCTCCGGGGAGCCTACCGTGGACGTGGAGTCTGTAGGCTCCATCGACCCGATGCTGGTCGACTCCGACACCGTGTCGCTCGATGCGTTCCCCACTAATGTGGTGGTCTACGACGAACATCTCCCTCGCGCGGAGAGCGATGGAAGCACCATCATCGAGGTGCTCGTCATCAGTCATGACGAGCTCCCCGGCGGAGGAGCGTATGATCCGCTCGGCGCGGCGCTACAAGACCTGACTGCGCCCATTTCTGAAGACGCTGACGCGGAGACGTTGGAGGCGCGCCGCCTTCAGCTCATCGATGGCGCGAAGAAGCTGGCCAGCATGAGACGCTTGTTGGAAGCCTACCAGCGAGAGATGGATCGTGCTGTTGGCGGCTCGCCGGCCCCAGCGGGGCCCAGCCGCCTTGGCGCGGTCCAGCTGCGCGGCGTAGCCATCACCGACCTGTTCGGGGCAAGCCGCCCCGTGTACACTACACCAGCGGAGAACATCCGAGCCGCCCAGGCGGCGGCGGACGAGCTGGACAATTTCGAGGGCGAAGAACGCCGCCTGATGATGGAGCGAGTCCAGCGGCTCCTCGACGCGGCTGCCGTGCAGAACGAGGCCGGTGCTGCACGGAGATGTCGCAGCGGCAAAACGACGACCTTCGCCGAGATCAAGGCGCGATGTCTCGAACGCCAACTGGCGGCGCCCGAGGAAGAAGTGAAAAGGATCTGGCTGTGAGCCACATTCGGACTCACATTACCATAGAGCGCGACCGAGACGGCCGCCCGAGAGCAGTGGAACGACGGGACGACTATCCGCCTCCTCCTCCTCGCAAGGAGAGGCGAGTCTCCCCACCTCCTGTTGACCATCCGACTCTCGGCGACCGCCTTTGCCGCCGAGAGGGAGTCAGAGAAAATGACGCCCGCCACCGGATCGACCGACTTCACCGATCCCTGGCGCTGGAAGAAGAAGAGGAGTTGGGTCCGCCTTGTTTCGGGCCCCGCATTCGAGACGAGCCCTTTCCCAAAGGGTTCACGCTCCCAAGAGACACGCCCAAATACACCGGCTCCATGAAGCCGGAAGACTGGCTAATCGACTACTCTACGGCTGTCAGCATAGCGAACGGCAACAAGCGTGTCGCCATAAAGTACGTTCCGCTCATGCTCCAGGACATGGCTGAACAGCCTGAAGCCCCGCAGCATCAACAGCTGGGTCAACTTCACCAAAGCATTCGTCCGCAACTTCACCAGCACGTACAAGCGTCCTCCCAAGCCTCGACAGCTCTCCTTGTGCATGCAAGGTCCCGACGAGTCAACTCGCGACTACCTCACGCGTTGGGCCGAGCTTCGGAACTCCTGCGAGGGCGTGCACGAGGTGCAGGCTATCGAGTACTTCACCACCGGGTGTAGAGAAGGCACCCTCCTCAAGCACAAGCTCCTCTGCGACGAGCCAGAAACCCTCAACGAGCTGCTGATCATAGCAGACAAGTACGCCACGGCCGACTCCTCCATGAAGGTGGAGATTCAAGTCAGCGCAACTGGCAAAGTGGCCCCTCAAGCTCCAAGAACTCCGGCGGGAGATGCTAGTCGGCGACAACAGCAGGGCGACCACAAGCGCAAGGCCCCGCAGCCGGCATCCAGCAGCCGGCAGGTCGCAACAATTGAAGCCCAGCAGCCGGATGGGCAGCCTCCGCCCAAGCGGCAGAAAGGCGGCAAGCCCAACTGGTTGCCGGCCTTCTGCTACGAGCAGACTCTGGATGGACCTTGCAAGTTCAATAGCGGCGCAAAGCCATCGAATCACTCCACCCGGAAGTGCCACTGGCTCACCAGGATTGCCAAGGGAGACGGCCTCCTGCCTCCCCCTCCTGCTGGGCAGCCGCCTCCGCCTCCGCCCCAGCAGCCGGCTGTCAGGCCAGTTGGCGTAGTACAAGACGAATACCCCGAAGAGCACGGACCCAACGTGGTATTTACCAGTATGGCTGATGATCGACGCAGCAGGCGGCTGCAGCGAAAAGAGGTGAATGCGGTAGCGTCAGAGACGCCAGAGTTCATGCACTGGTCCGAGAAGCCTATCAGCTGGAGCGGGGCTGATCACCCGGAGGTGATGCCGAGTCCGGGCTCCTATGACTTGGTCTTGGATGCCACCTTTGCCACGGATAGGCGAGCCGCTCGTTTCTCGCGAGTTCTGATAGACGGAGGCACCAGCATCAACATCCTGTACAAAGACACCATGGAGAAGTTAGGAATCAAGCAAAGACAGCTTCAGAACAGCCGGACTGTGTTCCGCGGCATTGTTCCTGGGCTTTCCTGCTCACCAATCGGCAAGATCCTGATGGACGTCCTCTTTGGAGACAAAGATCACTTCCGTCGAGAGTCAGTTTGGTTTGAGGTGGTGGACCTTGAGAGCCCATACCATGGGCTACTCGGCCGACCCGCCTTGGCCAAGTTCATGGCGGTCCCCCACTATGCCTACCTCAAAATGAAGATGCCCAGTTCCAGGGGAATTCTGACTGTAGCCGGCGACTACCGGAAGTCGTCTGCCTGTGCGGCTGAGAGCAGTCGGCTAGCCGAGTCCCTGGTGATCGCAGCCGAGAAGCGGCTCCTGGAGTGGGTTGTGGCGATGGCCGGCAAGCAGCTAGAGGTGTCACCCAACCCAAAGGAGTCGGGGGCTGAGGGTTCGTTCAAGCCGGCCAAAGAGACAAAGAAGATACCCCTGGATCCGGAGCACCCGAAGAGGCACGCTGTCGTAGGCGCAAACCTCGACAGCAAATAGGAAGGCGAGCTCATCGATTTCCTCTGTGAGAATCGGGACATCTTCGCATGGTCCCCCAAAGACATGCCAGGTGTACCGATGGAATTCGCCGAGCACAAGTTACATATCCGATCTGATGCAAAGCCGGTCAGGCAGCCCCTGTGCCGCCTATCAGAAGAGAAGAGAAGAGTTGTCGGAGAAGAGATAGCCCGACTCCTAGCAGCCGGCTTCATTATGGAAGTGTTCTTTCCAGAATGGCTAGCAAATCTGGTCCTGGTACTGAAGAAGAACAAGCAGTGGCGAATGTGTATTGACTACACGAGCCTCAACAAGGCCTGCCCCAAGGACCCGTTTGCTCTACCAAGAATTGATCAGGTGATAGACTCCACAGCCGGATGCGAGCTGTTGAGTTTTTGGATGCATACTCAGGATATCACCAGATCAAGCTGAATCCGGCTGACAGACTGAAGACTGCCTTCATCACGCCATTTGGAGCCTTCTGCTACCTCACCATGACGTTCGGCTTGAGGAATGCCGGCGCCACCTTTCAGCGTTGCATGCAGAAGTGCCTCCTCAAGCAGCTCGGTAGGAACGCCCACGTCTACGTGGACGACGTGGTGGTGAAGACGGAAAAGCGTGGAACACTGCTGGAGGACCTCAAGGAGACCTTTGAGAACCTACGCCGATTCCAGATCAAGCTCAACCCCGAGAAGTGTGTCTTCGGAGTACCAGCCCGCCAGCTCCTTGGCTTCCTAGTCTCTGAACGCGGCATAGAATGCAACCCTGTAAAGATCAAGGCCATTGAGAGAATGGAGGTACCCAGCCGACTGCTGGATGTGCAAAAGTTCACCGGCTGCTTGGCGTCCATCAGCCGATTCATCAGTCGGCTGGGCGAGAAAGCTCTCCCCTTATACCAACTCATGAAGAAGACCACTTTTTTCGAGTGGAACCACAAGGCGGACGAAGCTTTTCTCTAGTTGAAAAAGATGCTGACTACTCCACCCGTTCTGGCGGCTCCGACTCCTAAGGAACATATGCTCCTGTACATCGCCGCCACCAGCCGGGTAGTCAGCACGGTCATTGTAGTGGAACGCAAGGAGGAAGGCAAGGCGCTACCTGTCCAGAGACCAGTATATTACCTGAGCGAAGTACCGTCGACCTCCAAGCAGAACTACCCCCACTGCCAGAAGATGTGCTATGGCGTACACTTTACCGCCAGGAAATTGAAGCCTTACTTTCAAGAGCATCCAATCACTGTGGTCTGCACGACCCCACTTGCCGAGATCATCGGAAGCCGAGATGCTTCCGGCCGAGTGGCCAAGTGGGCCATAGAGCTGGCTCCTTACACCATCCACTACCAGCCCCGCACCGCCATCAAGTCACAAGCACTGGCCGACTTTCTCGTCGACTGGGCCGAGACCCAGTACCTGCCTCCAGCGCCCGATTGCACCCATTGGCGGATGCATTTCGACGGCTCCAAGATGCGCACCGGCTTGGGAGCCGGCGTCGTCCTCACTTCCCCTAAAGGCGACAAGCTCAAATACGCACTGCAAATCCATTTTGCCGCCTCCAACAACATCGCCGAGTACGAGGCACTCATTCACGGGCTCCGGCTTGCCAAAGAACTTGGCATTCGCCGGATCCTGTGTTATGACGACTTGGACTTAGTGGTCCAACAGTCATCTGGCGACTGGGACGCCAAAGATGCGAACATGGCGAGTTACCATTTCCTCGTGCAGCAACTCAGCGGGTATTTCGAGGGCTGCGAGTTCCTCCATGTGCCAAGAAACGACAACGACCAAGCAGACGCCTTGGCACGAATCGGCTCTACCCGCCAAGCAATACCATCCCGCGTCGCCCTTCAACGCCTCCTCAAGCCGTTTGTCAAGCCTTCACCAGAATCAGATTCCATCTTTGTGCCGGCTCCTCCCGAAGAAGTCGGATCCGACTCCAGAGCCCGGGTAGACGGCACGGGGATTTTGGCAGATGGCTCCAAAGCCGGCACAGTCGAGGCTGGCCCAGGGACCGCAGTACCCGGCCCAGGGACTGCGGTGGCGGACTCGAAGACTCCAGAACTCGGCCCAAGAACCGCGCCAGTCGGCCTGGGGACTTCATTAACCCAGCAAGCGGTTGTTGATTCCAACCCACCGCCTCCCAGCCCAACCGCCCTCGTCCAAGTCGCAGTTCTGGCAGTCGAAGAAATAGCAACACCCTCACGGGCCTAGCCCATCCTCAAATTCCTGGTGAACAAAGAGCTGCCGACTGATGAGACCTCAGCTCGGCAAGTACAACGCTGAGCCGCAGCCTACACCATAGTCAACAGAGAGCTGGTCAGGCGCAGCGTCACTGGTGTCTACCAGCGCTGCGTAGAGCCAGAGCAAGGCCAAGAAATTCTCAAAGATATCCATCAAGGCGAGTGCGGCCACCATGCGGCTTCAAGAGCACTCGTCGGAAAATCCTTTCGACACGGTTTCTTCTGGCCGACTGCCTTAGAAGAGGCCAAGGAATTGGTCCAAAAATGCAAAGGGTGCCAGAAGTTCAGCTCCAAGCCGCACCAGCCGGCTTCTGCACTCAAGACCATCCCCATTGCCTGGCCTTTCGCAGTTTGGGGTCTAGACATGGTGGGACCATTCAAGACAGCACGAGGTGGCTTAACTCACTTACTTGTCGCAGTGGACAAGTTCACCAAGTGGATAGAAGCGAAGCCAATCAAGAAACTGAACGGTCCGACTGCCGTGACTTTCATCTCCGATATCACAATTCGGTACGGCATACCACACAGCATCATCACCGACAACGGCACAAATTTTGCCAAAGGCGCCTTTGCCCGTTTTTGCGCAACACAGGGCATCCGAATGGACCTAGCGTCCGTCGCCCATCCACAGTCAAACGGCCAGGTGGAGCGAGCAAACGGCCTCATCATGTCCGGCATCAAGCCCCGGTTGATCGAGCCTCTGGAGCGCTCGGCTGGCTGCTGGCTCGACGAGCTGCCAGCCATCCTCTGGAGTCTGCGCACGACTCCAAACAAGTCAACCGGCTTCACGCCTTTCTTCCTCGTCTACGGTGCCGAAGCCGTCATCCCAACGGACATAGAGTTCGACTCTCCACGAGTCACCATGTACACTGAGGAGGAAGCAGAAGAAGCACGTCAAGACGGCGTCGATCTGCTGGAAGAGGGCCGGCTCTTGGTACTCAGCCGGTCCAGCATCTACTAGCAGAGCATGCGCCGATACCACAACAGGAAGGTTAAGCCAAGATCTTTCCAAGAAGGCGACCTTGTGCTCCGGCTGATCCAGCGAACAGCCGGCCAGCACAAGCTGTCGGCGCCTTGGGAAGGCCCTTTCATCATCAGCAAAGTGCTGGGCAACGACTCCTACTACCTGATTGACGCTCAGAAGCCCCGAGCACGCAAGAGGGACGACTCCGGCAAGGAGACAGAATGGCCATGGAATGCAAATCTCCTCCGAAGATTTTACAGTTGACGCAGTATGTACCATGCCACCTTTTGTATTTAAGTACCAAGACTTCGGGCCCCCCGAGACGAGCTCGGGGACTGCCCTCTTTTGTCTGTATGATAAAAATTATGCCTACAAGTATGTTACTCTTTGTTATGCCACTTGGCACCAGGCTCGACAAGTCGGCCCGGGGACTTGCCGCCTTGCACTATGAAATGCTTCCTGCAGCCGGACAAGTAGTGTGTAACGCCTAAACCGTCTCCTGTCAGAAGCCGCAGCTTGCAGAGCGACTGTACGGTGAGCAGGAGTAAGGTAGAATGGGCGCTCGCATGAAAAATGGCTAAGGACTCAAAGCATAAAGCATAGCTCAAGCCGGCTTCTAGCCTTTTTCTCGCAAACCGACTGTTAACCAGTCGGCTCACCGCCTCCTATTCAACTTGCTCAGAAACTCTAAAACGGCTAAGTACTTGCCTTCCCAAAGTAGCCAAGCATTTGATCCAGCGGCAGTCCGCAGAGCGGCTGTCCGATTGGCAAGGTAGACAACTAAGAAAAAGCGGCAAAGGAAAAAAAGCCAAAAGAACAATGAGCAAGAAAAGATAGAATTCAGATAAATATTTACATAACATAGGCCCTTGGCCGAATCTTCGAGCAGAAGTTCAAAATACACCCCGCGGGTGGAATTGTGCAAATTAACAAGTTCTTCACAGACTACTAAAGCAGATAAAATAAAGATAAAGCGGCAGCCTAAGATGCGGCAGACGGATTCGGAGGGTCGGAGGAGGAGGCGGCGTCAGGCGTTGGGGCGGCCGGCCGGGCAGTCTCGGCTTGATCGCCTCCGGCAGCAGTCGGCTCGGTCGCACGCGGCTCGTTGCTGGAGGCGCGGTCGAGCTAAGGCTGGTCGTCCGCTCCGTCCTCTGGTGCCTCCGTCTCGCCTCCGTCCTCCGCCTCGCCTTCCTCCTTGACGCTGGAGCCGATCACCTCCGCCGAGTCCTCGCCGTAGTCTGGGTTCATCCCAAACCACTCCGGCGGTACCTCCTCGCCGTCTTCAGACCGCTCGGGGACGAAGACGCTGGTGTCGGTGTACTCGGCGATCACCGCAGCACGCTTGACGAGGGCGTCTTCCACAGCTGCCAGCTCCGGCTGGGCCTCTGACCGGATGGTGGCCAGCCGGTCTAGATCCAGCCCCGGATACCACGCCTTGATGAACTCCAAGGCCTAGCGCGCTCCAGCTCGGGCTGAGGAACCCTTCCAGGCCTCAAGACGACCAGCCGCGACCTCTAGCCAGTCGGCAGTCAGGCTGGGGGTGCGCGGAGCCTACATGTCCGGCCACAGGGCGGCAATCGCCTGGGCGCCGACACGTTGAAGCCGGCGCAGCATCCGGTGAGTCGGCCGAAGGCGAGCCTCGATGCTCAGGATATGCTCATTAAGGGTTCGGGGGGCGTCAGCGGCGATCTCTCACCTTCCGCCCTTCGACCTTCACGGCCAGCCTCGATGGCTTGGATGGCGTCCTGTGAGTGCCCAGGGAAGAAGTCTACCAAGACGGAAGAAACGAAGAAGCAAGTCAAAAACCAGGAGTCGGCACGACTTATAATCGGCAGCTCGAAGAAAGAAAGTAAAGAAACTCACCATCAACGATGTCTTCAATCTCATGGAAGCCGGAGGCCAGCATCGCCTCCTTGTCAGTCCAGGAGGAGCGCTCGCTCGCGAACTCGGCCAGGAGGGCGGTTTCCGCCTCCTTCGCCTCCTTCTGCGTCTTCGCAAGCAGCCCCCTTTGCTCTGCCAATTGTGTGGCCAGCAGATCGCGCTCTGTGGCGAGCTTGCTGCACTCCTCCCCCTTGGCGCGCAACACGGAGTTGGTGTCGCTCAGCTGCTGTTGAAGAACAACGTTAGCTTCTGAAGAGAAGGAAGAAAGAAGGCGTTAAGTCATCAATAAAGAAGGTCGCCGGGGAGATCCGGCCCGACTGCTTAGCAGTCGGCCCGAATCTCGGGGACTACAGCCCGCGGGTGCGCCAGCGCGCCCCCGCAAAGAAGAAAAAAGGACTTACTTCGGCTCTCCGACAAGTCAGCGGTCCGCTTGCCCAGCTCTTCAATGTTACGGTTGAAGGCAGTAACGCGGAGGTTGTGGTAGTCCCGCGACAAGTGTTTCAGACAAAAGTTAGTACCCGGAGCTCACCAATTGGAGTTCCGGGCCGCCTGCTCAGCAGCCGGCCCGAAACTCGGGGACTACACCCAGTGGGTGCGCTGGCGCGCCCCCACAGAGAGGAACAAGAAAACAAGGACCAAAGAAAAAACATACCCGGACGACTGCCCGCGATGCCAGGTGCGCCTTGGTGCAGTTTTGGAGGGCGTCGCCCTCAGCTCGAAGCTTCGCCTGGACGTCCAGAAGCGCCTGGTTCAGCGGCCCTATGCCGCCTCCTCGCACCCACCCAATGGGCGCGACGTTCGTCGCTTCGGCGTCTGGGATCGCCGAGCTGGCGGTGTTGGCCTCCAGGGGGCAGGGTGCCGAAGTCGCCTTCTCCAGACGGCGGCGCGTTGGCGAGCCGACTTGGAGGAGTAACCTCGCCACGGTCTTGTCTTCGGTCGGCGGCACCAGAGGGTCCGCTGGCTGTTTGCCCTGCGCACTCCCAGACGGAGGTGGAGGCGGCGGCAGAACGATCATGTCCGGCATAGAGGAGTCGCCGCCTTCCTTCTCCATGATGGGGTTCTCGCGGCCGGCTTCCCCAATCTGCCCCGTGAACTCTGGAGGCGGCGGCGCAGAGTTCAGCGGGGTAACAAGCACCGCCGATTGGCGGCGCGCGACCTCCTCAGCCTGCCGCTTCATCACGACGGCGGCTTCGGCCTCCGCCAGTTTCTTCTTGGCGGAGGCCTCCGCCTTATCGGCCTCCGCCTTCTCCAGGCGGGCGGCCTCTTCCTCGTTGCGCTTCTCCTGCGCATTCCGCTCCATCGCCTCCCGGAGGTCAGCAGCGGGGTCAATCTGCCGAGTGTTCGCGGACGTCTCCGTTGACCCCATGATGGAGGCGGCGGCAACCCTCTCAATTGTGAGGGGAGCCCTGAAGCAAGGGAAGCAAGTAAAAGACTCAGACAAAGCCACAAAGAAAGAATAAAGCATGGAGACGGAATACTCACGCGGAGACCAGTGGCGGCTTCTTCACTTCCTTACGGAAGCGGATGGCCTTCGCAGCCGCCTCGTCCCGCCGGGTCGCCGCAGCCGAATCCTTGGGCTTCTTCGGCCGATTGACGAACAAGGTCGGCACGGCCCTACGCTTCTTCCTGCCGCCTGGAGCACCCGGCGCGGCAGAAGAGCCTGCGCCAGGCTGGCTGGCTCCTGGCCGTTGGCGGGGAGCGACTTCTCCCTCGGCCTCGTCGTCAGGCCAGTCGGCAAAAGTGGCCGAAGGCCTGGAGCCACCTGCTGCTCCTCCTCCTCCCTCTGCGTCGTCTTCTAAAGCCGCCGCTCCCAGATCGGGGTCATCAATGTCGCTCTCTGCCCGGTCGGCAAGGAACTCGCGGGCCGGCCCCGAGGTGCCGGCTGGTGGATGGAGGAGGGGTTTCTGACCAAGGCCGACTGGTCAGGTCGCACAAAACAGACTCGGCAAGAAAGAAGACAATCCAAAGAAAGAAAAGGCAACTCACTACGGGTGGGGGGGAGGGGGGGTTGGCGCGGGAGTATGGCTCCTTGCCGAACCGCCAATCCTCGAGGAGCTTGCTGTCCGAGAGGTAGTTCACCATGTAGGCCACCTCCTCGTGAGGCATGTCCTTGGTGCACATCCGACTCGGGTCACGGTGTCCGCTCATTTGGCATATCATGTGGGGGCGACCTTGGAGCGGAAGAACTCGGCGCGCCACGAAGGCGGCCAGCAGGCCTGGACCAGTCAAGCCCTCCGAATGCGTCAGCACTCAGAGTCGCGTGACGGCGCCGGCTCTCGCATGCGTCAGCGACTTGGCCCGGTACGACCAGTTGGGCAGTCTCCCAGCCGGCGGGCTGGCTTCAAAAGCCAGCAGGTTGACCCAGTCGCCTCTCGCGGAGACGCTCCTGGCGTAGAAGTACGACCGCTGCCACATCTTCACCGACTTTATTGGCAAGATGGCGGGGAAGGGGTTGTCGGCCCCCGACCTTCGCACGGCGATGGAAGCACTGCATTGAGCCGGCACGCCTGTAGCCTGGGTGCCGAGCTTGGAGAAGAAGAACTCCCCCCAGAGCTCGAGGGTGGGGAGGACTCCAAGGAAGCCTTCGCACAAGGCCACGAAGGCGGACAATAGCACCACCGTGTTGGGCGTGAGGTGGTGCGGCTGGAGGCCGTAGAACTCCAAAAAAGAGCGGAAGAAGCTGCTCGCCGGCAGCCCCAACCCGCGCAGGCAGTGCGAGCGGAAGATGACCCGCTCGCCCTCCTGCGGCGCGGGGGAAATCTCCCTCCTCGGCGCAAGACGCACCCGCACGTGATCTTCACCGGGGAGCCAACGAGTCTTGCGAAGGAACTCAATGTGGTCATCATGAACTTCTGAGCCGTCCCAGGTGCCGGAGCGCACCGGGGGAGGCGCGGCGGCAGAAGAAGAGCTCATCGTGAGCTGATCGCCGCGGCGTTCGTCGGAGCTTGGGCGCACGGCGGGGAGAGGAAGAAGAAGAAGAAGGAGAAGAGCAAGGCGTAGTGGTAAGGAGGGGCGCGCGAGCCCTGCCGTGCCCCCCTCCTCCCCCTACTTATAGCCTCATGGGCTGCGAAGCTGAGGGGGCGGTCGTGGGATTTACTGCGCTCACGACCCCACGACCCCCACGTTTCCACGACAAAGTTACTGCACGCAGTAACTCCACGGGAATCCCAACCATCCGCCTGGGCCACAGCGGATCCGCTCGGGCGCCGAGGTGCGGTAGTGGCGGGCCCCGCCTACGGGCCTGTCCCATCGCGCGCGTAGGCTGGCAGAATGGCCCGGCCACGTGTTATCACGTGACAGGCCTGGAACGGGCGGCAGCCTGGAGGCTTAGCCAGCACGCTACTTGGATCCTGCCGCGACGTTCGAAATATTGTGTGAGTCGGAGTTGGGCTAGTCCGACTCCTTCTAGCCGGCCCGGCAGAAGTCAGCCAAGAACCATGTGTCGAGCACCTGGAAAGAGAAACTGCTGAGGCTTCTCGGCCGATCGTCCGCGGCGCTTCACCAGCTTCGGGGACTATTGTCGGAGTGATGGGCCACGGGTAGGCCAACCCGAGCCCCAGAACCTTTCAAGACATCGGGGCAGGCTGCGCCCCTCAAGACTCTAGGATGAAGAGCCGCCTTCCGAGAAGTCGGCGGCAAGACGGCTAACTGCCCACTCGCGGCCGAGTCCCGGGGACGACTTCAGGGTAAGCCGACTCCTGACTGGCGACTTCCAGAGAAGCCGGCCTTGGGGAGTCGGCCCACGACTCCAGCAAAACCCCATGTCCTCATCAAGAGGGACATGACAGGGGAGTGGCTATAGAGAAGACTGCTCCCACCCCTTTCCCGAGGCAGGCATGGCTACAGTACGCCGTACTCGCGGAGATCTCCGTGCGGCGTGGCACTGTTGCCATGCCAGCCCTGCCATCAGCACCGGTGGACTGAATCCTGCGCCCACGATGGCTTGTCCGTACGGCCTTGGGGCAGCAGGTCCCACCAGCCAGCGGGACCCCAGAAGACGGCAAGTGCGCCACCAGTCGGACTCGTTGAGAGTCGGCCCCCGGGAGTCGGCCAGCTCCTCCCCCGGGGCCCACGCGCCATTAACCAGATGTGACGGAGAGTGGCAATAGTGATCGCCCGCCAGGCGGCGGGGCTGTTGCCACGACTCCATGATGAAGCCTACGTCATTAGAAGCACGGCTACAGTAATCAGCAGCCGGCAAGACCCGCCCACGGCGGACACGGCCTGTCGGCTCCGTACCTGGCCAGTCAGCGGGGCCCACCAGTCGGCGGAGAAGACGGAAGCCAGAGGCACTGACGGGTGGGCCCGTGTCCAGCCGGATTACCATTGTACCCCTGGGGGGTAGGCCTATATAAACCCCCCAGGGCACCCATGCAAAGGGTTGGAACCTATTAGCTTTAGACCAGATCATATAGGAGGGAGAGACCTAGCCTTGCCCTCTCCTACCTCCAGGAAACAGCTCAAGGAGCGATCGTGTAAACACTTTGCTATAGTGATCATGCGGAGACCCCGTAGAGTAGCAGTAGGGGTATTATCTCCCCGGAGAGCCCTGAAGCTGGGTAAGATTCGCCGACGTGCATGTCTACGCCTCATCCTGTTTCCAGGCACCAGCGACGTTCTACTCGCCCCCACCATGATAAGCCATCCTTTGGCATATGTCGCACCCAACCCCCGACACCGCCGCCGCTGCTCGCCGGCCCATGGCCTTCTGCTTGCGCTCGTCATGCTATGCTTCGGCCATGGACGACCATGCATTCGTGCACACGAGCATCCAACGCTCTTGCATATGCGTTGCATGCTCTTGTGCATGCCTACAACCAGCCAAAACTTTGGTTTAATACTAGGATTTGTTTAGTACTCCCGTATTAGGTAGACTTAGTTGGCCCAATGACATGTGGCCCCCTCTAGTTTATTTTAGTCTAACTACTTTTGCTAGCACATGTGATACTTACATGTGGGTCACCTTTACCATTTTGACTAGTCAACATTAACTGGTCAACTGTTGATTAACCCAGCTGACTGGACCACCCCTGGCCCCACTGTCTTACACATAGGCCAGGGTAGCACTGGATGACAAAAGTGTTTATTGTTTTATTTCCAATTAAATTGAACCAGGAATTTCAGAATATTGTTAAGACTTTGAAAAATCATATAAAATAATCCGTAAGTCGGATGAAAATAGTATATATATGAAAGTTGCTCAGAAATATAAGGCGAATCCGGATATGCGCTCCGTCCATCTATCACATGCCTCTAGCATGATGAACATGGAACATTTTCCCCTCTTTCGTTTGTCCGGGAAATGCCAAACTCCGGGAAAACATACCCGGATGTTTTCCCCTCCGCCTATATCAAGTAGTACCACGTTAGGTCACCCCTAACGCAGCGTATTTTCATGTCTTGCCTTATGATGCAATTGATTGCTCTGTTATTTATTGTGTTCCCCCTTCGCTACTTCTTTTCCGGTAGACGCCGAGACCGTTCTTGATCCGGTGATCGACTACTTCACCGTCGATGATCTGTATTTGTCTGCAGAGCTTCCAGGCAAGCCCCCCTTTTGATCACCAGATATCGCCTACTCTTCTCTCTACTGCTTGCATTAGAGTAGTGTAGCATGTTACTGCTTTCCGTTAATCCTATACTGTTGCATAGCCTGTCATTGTTGCTACAACTATTGATACCTTACCTGCCGTCCTAGATGCTTAGTATAGGTTGCTAGTACTTCATCAGTGGCCCTACATTCTTGTCCGTCTGCCATGCTATACTATTGGGCCGTGATCACTCGGGAGGTGATCGCGGGTATATACATACATATATACATGTTATACAGGTGGTGACTAAAGTCGGGTCGGCTCGTTGAGTACCCGCAAGTGATTCGGATGTGGGGGCTGAAGGGGCAGGTGGTTCCATCCAGGTAGAGGTGGGCCTAGGTTCCCGACGGCCCCCGACTGTTACCTTGAGGCGAAGCGACATGGCAGGTTGATACCACCTAGGAGAGAGGTGGGCCTGGCCCTGGTCGGCGTTCGCGGTTACTTCAAAATAACACGCTTAACGAGATCTGGGTATTTGATCTGAGTGGCTACTGGCCTATATGCACTAACCAACTACGTGGGAACCGTTATGGGCACTCGACATCGTGGTATCAGCCGAAGCCTTCGTGACGGCAGCGACTGAGCGGCGCGCGTCGGGTTGGACTGGAATGCCTGCTCTTGTATAAGGGAGGCTAGGTCTGCTCGCTGGCCGCATACGCAACGTGCAGGTGTGCAATGGGCGATGGGCCCAGACCCCTGCGCGCATAGGATTTAGACAGGCGTGCTAACCTCTCTGTTGTGCCTAGGTGGGGCTGCGACGTGTTGATCTTCCGAGGCCAGGCATGACCCAGACAAGTGTGTTCGGACAAAGGGGATCGAGCGTGTTGGGAAATGTGGTGCACCCCTGCAGGGAAGTTAATCTATTCGAATAGTCGTGATCTTCGATAACAGGACGACTTGGAGTTGTACCTTGACCTTATGACAACTAGGACCGGATACTTAATAAAACACACCCTTCCAAGTGCCATATACAACCGGTGATTGCTCTCTCACAAGGCGATGAGGGGAGGATCACCGGGTAGGATTATGCTATGCGATGATACTTGGTGAACTTACCATCTACTCTCTTCTACATGCTGCAAGATGGAGGCAACCAGAAGTGTAGTCTTCGTCAGGACTAGCTATCCCCCTCTTATTCCGGCATTCTGCAGTTCAGTCCACATATATTACCCCCTTTCATTGATACCAATGCATATGTAGTGTAGCTCCTTGCTTGTGAGTACTTTGGATGAGTACTCACGGTTGCTTTGCTCCCCCTTTTCCCTCCTTTTCTATACTCGATTGCTACGACCAGACGATGGAGCCCAGGTGCCAGACGACACTGTCGATGATGGCTGCTACTACTCTGGAGGTGCCTACTACTACCGCAGCCCGCTGACGATGACCATGAGTAGTTTAGGAGGATCCCAGGCAGGAGGCATGTGCCTCTTTCGATCTGTATCCCAGTTTGTGCTAGCCTTCTTAAGGCAAACTTGTTTAACTTATGTCTGTACTTAGATATTGTTGCTTCCGCTGACTCGTGTATGATCGAGCTCTTGTATTCGAGCCCTCGAGGCCCCTGTCTTGTAATATGTTGCTTGTATGACTTATTTTGTTTGTAGAGTTGTATTGTGATATATTCCCGTGAGTCCCTGATCTTGATCGTACACGTTTGTGTGTATGATTAGTGTACGATTGAATTAGGGGCGTCACAATTAAATTCATGGAACAAAGTAACAGATTAATTAAGATGACTTGATGTAGCGGGATAAACTCAAGCAATATGATGAAAACCCCATCTTGTTATCCTCGATGGCAACAATACAATATGTGTCGGTTCCCCTCCTGTCACTGGGATCGAGCACCGCAAGATTCAACCCAAAGCTAAGCACTTCTCCCATTCCAAGAAAACCAATCTAGTTGGCCGAACCAAATCGATAGTTCAAAGAGACTTGCAAAGATATCAAATCATGCATATAAGAATTAAGAGGAGATTCAAATAATATTCATAGATAAGCTGATCAGAAATCCACAATTCATTGGATCTCGGCAAACACACCACAAAAAGAGTACTACATCAAATACATTTCCAAGAACATCGAGGAGAACACGGTATTGAGAATCAAAGAGAGAGAAGAAGCCATCTAGCTACCAGCTATGTACCCGTAGGTCTGTGGTAAACTACTCACTCTTCATCGGAGAGGCAATGGTGTTGATGTAGAAGCCCTCCGTGATCGAATCCCCCTCCGACAGGATGCCGGAAAAGTCCCCTAGATGGGATCTCACGGGTACAGAAGGTTGTGCGGTGGAAGTGTTTTCCTGGCTCTCCTGATTGGTTTGGGAATATTTGAGAATATATAGGTGAAAGAAATAGGTCGGTGGAGTCACGAGGAGCCCACAAGCATGGGGGGCGCACCCTACCCCCTGGGCATGCCCTCCATCCTTGTGGCTGCCTCGTGGCTTCCTTGACGTGTACTCCAAGTCCTCTGTATGTATTCTGGTCCAAGAAAAATCATCACGAAAGTTCCATTCCGTTTGGACTTCGTTTGATATTCTTTTTCTGCGAAACTCTAAAACAAGGAAAAAAAATAAGAACTGGCACTAGGCTCTAGGTTAATACATTAGTCCCAAAAATAATATAAAATAGCATATTAATGCATATAAAACATCCAAAACAAATAATATAATAGCATGGAACAATAAAAAATATAGATGCGTTGGAGACATATCAAGCATCGTTGAAATATTATGCCTAGCTAGGGGCGTAAAATGATAGCGCTTGTTGGGAGGCAACCCAATGAATAAAATTTATGTTTGTCTTCTTTTCTTGTTCTTGAGTGTTTGCACAATTATGCTACTGTTATGATTGTGTTTCTTGTGTTTAAATTAGTGTTTGTGCCAAGTAAAGCCTTTGGGATCATGTTCGGTGATAATTGATTTGATCTTGTTGAAAAACAGAAATATTTGTGCCTAGTAAAACAATTTAATATTTCATAGAAGCGCGATAAAATACTCATTTTCTTATAGAAGATTGATATCCAAATTTCCCACGTTGTCCTAATTTTCAGAATTTTGAGAAGTTTTCAGATTGCTACAACTGTTCTGTTTTTGACAGATTCTGTTTTCTTTGTCTTGTGGGCTTATTTTGATGAATCTATGGTTTGTATTGGAGGGTATAAGTTATAGGAATATAGTAGATATAATGCAAAAATTAAATATGAATGGGTTTTCAAGAGTACTTAGAGTAGTGATTTGCTTTGTTATACTGACGGATCTCACGAAGGTTTTGTTGAGTTTTGTGTGATTAAAGTTTTCAAGTTTTGGGTGAGATCACGATGGATGAAGGAATAAGGAGTAAGAAGAGCCTAAGCTTGGGGATGCGCATGGCACCCTGATGTCTACTATGCAACTTTATTCTTGTAGACTCGTGTTGGGCCTCCAAGCGCAGAGTTTTGTAGGACAGTAGCAATTTTCCTTCAAGTGGATGACCTAAGGTTTATCAATCCGTGGGAGGCATAGGAAGAAGACGGTCTCTCTCAAACAACCCTGCAACCAAATACAAGAAAATCTCTTGTGTCCCCAACACACCTAATACAATGGCAAATTGTATAGGTGCACTAGTTCGGCGAAGACATGGTGATAAAAGTGTAATATGGATGGTAGAAATATATTTTTATAATCTGAATAAATAAAAACAGTAAGGTAGCAAATAGTAAATGGGCACAAAACGGTATTGCAATGCTTGAAACCGAGGCCTAGGGTCCGTACTTTCGCTAGTGCAATCTCTCAACAATGCTAACATAGTTGGATCATATAGCCATCCCACAACGCGCAACGAAAAATCACTCCAAAGTTCCTATCTAGCGGAGAACATACGAAGAAATCGTTTGTAGGGTACGAAACCACCTCGAACCTATTCTTTCCGATCGATCTATCCAAGATTTAGTACTAAACTAACACCAAATAGTTCCAGGTTCATGATACTCAATCCAACACAAAGAACCTCAAAGAGTGCCCCAAGATTTCTACCGGAGAAACAGAAGATAAGAACGTGCATCAATCCCTATGCATAGATTACCCCAATGTTACAGAGGGAATCCGCAAGTTGAGTGCCAAAACACATATCAAGTGAATCAATATGATACCCCATTGTCAGCACGAGTATTCATATGCAAGACATATATGAAGTGCTCTCAAATCCATAAAAGTATTCAATATGATAACAACGAAATATCAAAGGGAAAAACTCAGTTCATCACAACAATATAGAGAGGGGGAAACATCATATGATCCGACTATATTAACAAAGCCCGTGATACATCAAGATCGTGACATCTCAAGAACACAAGAGTGAGAGATTAAACACATAGCTACTAGTACAAACCCTCAGCCCCGAGGGTGGATTACTCCCTCCTCATCGTGTTGGCCGCCGGGATGATGAAGATGGCCACCGGTGATGATTTCCCCCTCCGGTAGAGTGTCGGAACAGGGTCTAGATTGGTTTTCGGTGGCTATAGAGCTTTGCGGCAGCGGAACTTCTGATCTAGGGTTACCCCCAGGGTTTTTGGGATATTTGGTGATTTATAGGGCAAAGAGGGGGTGTGGGAGGCCACTGAGGTGGGCATAACCCTCCAAGCGAGTTTGGGCCCCCAGGCGCGCCCTGCTGGGTTGTGCCCCTATCAGGGCACCCCCCAGGTGCTGCTCTAGCCCACTGGTGGTCTTCTGGTCCATAAAAAATCCACAAAAAGTTTCGCGGTGTTTGGACTCCATTTGATATTGATTTCCTGCGATGTAAAAACAAGCAAAAAACAGTAACTAGCACTGAGCACTGGGTCAATAGGTTAGCCCCAAAAAATGATATAAATTTTCTATAAATGATTGTATTACATCCAAGAATGATAATATAATAGCATCAGTACTTCATAAATTATAGATACATTGGAGACGTATCAGCATCCCCAAGCTTAATTCCTACTCGTCCTCGAGTAGGTAAATGATAAAAAAAAAAATTATGAAGTGTGAATGCTAGCAAAGTGCACAAGTTTGATCAATGACAATTTCAATCACTTTTCCTAGCATCATAATAGCAATTCTTTCTTATAAAACTTCTCATGTTAAAGTAGCAACCAATTCACATGTTAAGGTTCAAACAATGAATTCCCTTGAAACTCAACAACCTATGTTCTCAGTCACCAAGCAATTGTAATTCAACTTAGTCAACAGAGTTTAAGTAAGAGCTCCACATACTCAACCATCATATAGTCTTCTATGATTTCTAACACTCACCGCATACACATGAGCAAAACGTTTCAACCGGACACATAGAAAGATAGGGGCTTATAATTTCGCCTCCCAACGTATTCACCTCAAGGGTGATGTCAACAATAATAACTCATGCTACCCATATCCAACTGGATATATGTGCCAAGATCTTTCCTCATCACATGATGCTTGCCAAAAGATAAAAATAAAAAGGAATAGAGAGAAAAACTTTGACTCTTGCATGAAAGTAAATACATAAAAGTAAAAGGTAGGCCCGTCGCAGAGGGAAGCAGAGGTTGCCATGCACTTATTTGTTTATATGCTCAACCCCTTAGTGCAAAAGAATGTCACATTATATTGTCCCTTATGATAGAAACCTATATTATGCAGTCTGTCGCTTTTATTCTTTGCCATCACAATTTCGTACAACGCTCAATTTTCTCTTACACTAAATGATCTAACACTTTTAGAAGCAATTTTTATTGCCTTATTGCACCGATGACAACTTACTTGAAGGATCTTCCTCAATCCTTAGGTAGGTATGGTGGACTCTTGAAAATAAGATTTGGGTTGAAGGGTTTTTGGATGCACAATTAGTATCTCTACTTGGTGCGGATTTTTTGTGTAGCAAGGATGGAGGGCAAGCACCACATGTTGAAGGATCTATGCCAATATAACTTCCATGTGAATATGAACAAACACAAATCATTACGCTGTCTTCCTTGTCCAACGTCAACAATTTTGGCATATATATTTTGATGGGGGCTCACAATCACAAAAGATTTCCAAGATAGTGTATTTGCATGTGAAAGTTCTCTTCCTTATAGTAATCATTCATGAATTTCTTGTATGACCAATATTGTGATTGTCAAGCTTCAAAATATTTCACTTTCTAAACCCAATGTGAAGCTACTACTAGGCATGATATGAACATATAATTTCAACTTCATGATATTCAATTCATTCAACAATTTACTCACGGGATATAAGTGAAGCACAAGAGTAAATGACAAGCTACTCCAAAAAGATATAAGTGAAGATCAAGCGAGTAATTAACTAAATAGGTAGCTATGTGAGGACTCTCTCTTATTTAAAAATTTTCAGATCTAAGTATTTTATTAAAACATCAAGCAAAACAAGACAAAATGATATTCCAAGAATAGCACAACTCAAGTGAAGAAGCAAAAACTTAGGCTCAACCGATACTAACCGTTAATTGTTGAAGAAGAAAGGTGGGATGCCTACCGGAGCATACCCAAGCTTAGATACTTGAGACTTATTGAAAAATTATCTTGGGGTTCCTTGGGCATCCCCAAGCTTGAGATTTTGTGTCTCCTTAATTCTTCTCATATCACGGTTTTCCTCAATCTCAAAAACTTCATCCACACAGAACTCAACAAGAACTCATAAGATAAGTTAGTATAAATCAATGCAAAACCTTATCATTCTCTACTGTAGCAAATCACCATAATTATTATTCAACATTGCATACTAAATGCCTCTGCATATTTAATACTCCTATCCTCAAATAGAATCATTAAACAGGCAAACATATGCAAACAATGCAAACATAACAGCAATCTGCCAAAACAGTACAGTCTGTAAAGAATGCAAGAGTATCAATACTTATTAAACTCCAAAAATTATGAAAATTTACCAAACTGTACAAAATTTATCAGAACTTATTGTGCAAAAAGTTTCAACATTTTATCACGTACTGACTTTTCTAGAGAATTTTTCAACAATGATAAACTTTCTGTTTTGAAACAGCAACTCATATACTTGCAAGATAAGCATGACAAAGGCTATCCTTGCCACTTTTATTGGAATAAAAGATGAAAAACATTATTATAAGTAACAGGAATCAAATTCTAATAAAATAAATGACACTCCAAGCAAAACTCATATCATGTGACGAATGAAAATATGGCTCCAAGTGAGGTTACAGATAATGTTGAAGACGGAAGAGGGGATGCCTCCCGGGGCATCCCCAAGCTTAGTTTCTTGGATCTTCCTTGAATATTACCTTGAGGGTGCCTTGGGAATTCCCAAGCTTAGGGTCTTGTCACTCCTTATTCTCCTCATATCGACATCTCACCCAAAACTTGAGAACTTCAATCACAGAAAACTTAACTGAACTTCGTGAGATAGGTTAGTATGATAAAGAGCAAACCATTTCACTTTAGTACTGTAAAAAACAAGATTCATAATTTTTTACACACAATAATTACTGTAGAATATCATTTCCACAATTTATATTGAGCAATATAAGCCATAGAAACTAGAAAACAAGCAAACTGTGCATTGAAAACAGAATCTGTGAAAAACAGAACAGTCTGTAGTAATCTATACTCCAACCATACTTATGCTACTCCAAAAATTCTGAAAAATTAGGAAAACCTGGGACATTTATCTATTAATCTTCTGAAAAAATAATCATCATTTTATCACGCTTCTGTTAAAAATGAGAATTATTGTTCCGAGCACAAAAGTTTTTATTTTTCTGCAAGATCAAATCAACTATTACCATAGACCATCCTAAAGGTCTTACTTGGCACTTTATTGAAACAAAAGCTATAAAACATGATTACTACAATAGTTTAATCATGTGAACACACAAAAAATAGTAGGTGTAAATGTTGGGTTGTCTCCCAACAAGCGCTTTTCTTTAATGCCTTTTTGCTAGGCATGATGATTTCATTGATGCTAGCATAAAAGATAAGAATTGAAACATAAAGAGAGCATCATGAAGCATATGACTAGCACATTTAAGTCTAACCCACTTCCTATGCATAGGTATCTTGTGAGCAAACAACTTATGGGAATAAGAATCAACTAGCATAGGAAGGCAAAACAAGCATAACTTCAAGATTTTCAACACATAGAGGGGAAACTTGATATTTTTACAATATGTAAAAGCATATGTTCCTCTCTCATAATAATTTTCAGTAGCATCATGAAGAAATTCAACAATATAACCATCACATAAATCATTCCTTTCATGACAAGAAAGCATAGAAGACTTATTACTCTCCACATAAGCAAATTTCTTCTCATCAATAGTAGTGGGAGCAAACTCAACAAAATAACTATCATGAGAGTGAAAATTAAAATCATGATGACAAGTCTCATGGTTATCATTATTCTTTATAGCATACATGTCATCATCATAATCATCATAGATAGCAACTTTGTCATCATAGTCAATTGAAGCCTCATCCAAAAGGGTGGATTCATCACTAAATAAAGTCATGACCTCTCCAAATCCACTTTCATCATTATAATCATCATAAATAGGAGGCATGCAATCATTATAATAAATTTGCACATCAAATCTTGGGGGACTAAAAGTTTTATCTTCATCAAACATACCTTCCCCAAGCTTATCGTTTTGCATATCATTAGCATCATGAATATTCAAAGAAATTCATACTAACAACATTGTAATCATGCTCATCATTCAAAGATTTTTTATCAAACATTTAATAAATTTCTTCTTCTATAAATTGAGCATAATTTTCCTTTCCATCATTTTCATGAAAGTCATTATAAAGATGAATAATATGATGCAACCTCAATTCCATTTTTTGGTACTTTTCTTTTTATGAACCAAACTAGTGATAAAACAAGAAAATAAAAGATTTGATTGAAAGATCTAAAGATATAACTTGAAGCACTCACCTCCCCGACAAGGGCGCCAGGAAATAGCTTCATTGATGGGATGTGAGTGCCGCTTACCTAACCTCCTCGGCAATGGCGCTAGAAAAGAACTTGATGTCTACTATGCAACTTTATTCTTGTAGACTCGTGTTGGGCCTCCAAGCGCAGAGTTTTGTAGGATAGTAGCAATTTTCCCTCAAGTGGATGACCTAAGGTTTATCAATCCGTGGGAGGCGTAGGAAGAAGATGGTCTCTCTCGAACAACCCTGCAACCAAATACAAGAAATCTCTTGTTTTCCCAACACACCTAATACAATGACAGATTGTATAGGTGCACTAGTTCGACAAAGAGATGGTGATAAAAGTGTAATATGTATGGTAGAAATATATTTTTATAATCTAAATAAATAAAAACAGCAAGGTAGGAAATAGTAAACGGGCACAAAAACGGTATTGCAATGCTTGAAAATGAGGCCTAGGGTGCGTACTTTCGCTAGTGCAATCTCTCAACAATGCTAACAAAATCGGATCATATAACCATCCATCAACGTGCAACGAAGAATCACTCCAAAGTAACTATATAGCAGAGAACATACGAAGAAATCGTTTGTAGGGTATGAAACCACCTCGAAGCTATTCTTTCTGATCGATCTATCCAAGAGTTCGTACTAAAATAACACCAAATAATGTCAGATTCATGATACTCAATCCAACACAAAGAAGCTCAAAGAGTGCCCCAAGATTTCTACCGGAGAAACAAAAGGCGAGAACGTGCATCAACCCCTATGCATAGATTACCCCAATGTCATCGCGGGAATCCGGAAGCGCCAAAACACATATCAAGTGAATCAATATGATACACCATTATTACCACGAGTATTCATATGCAAGACATATATCAAGTGCTCTCAAATCCATAAAAGTATTCAATCTGATAACAACGAAATCTCAAAGGGAAAAACTCAATTCATCACAACAAGATAGAGAGGGGAAACACCATATGATCCAACTATATTATCAAAGCCCGCGATACATTAAGATCGTGACATCTCAAGAACACGAGAGAGAGAGAGAGAGAGAGAGAGAGAGAGAGAGAGAGAGAGAGATTTAACACATAGCTACTGGTACAAACCCTCAGCCCCGAGGGTGGACTACTCCCTCCTCATCGTGGTGGCCACCGGGATGATGAAGATGGCCACTGGTGATTATTTCCCCCTCCGGCAGAGTGCCGTAACATAGTCTAGACTGGTTTTCAGAACTTCTGATCTAGGGTTACCCCCAGAGTTTTTGGAATATTTGGTGATTTATAGGGCAAAGAGGGGATGCGGGAGGCCACCGAGGTGGGCACAACCCACCTGGGCGCGCCTGACCCCCCAAGCGCGCCTTGGTGGGTTGTGCCCCCCTCGGGGCACCCCCCAGGTGCTGCTCTAGCCCACTGGTGGTCTTCTAGTCCATAAAAATCCACAAAAAGTTTCGCAGTGTTTGGTTTCCGTTTGATATTGATTTCCTGCGATGTAAAAAACAAGCAAAAAAATAGCAACTTGCATTGGGCACTGGGTCAATAGGTTAGTCCCAAAAAATGATCTAAAGTTGCTATAAATGATTGTAAAACATCCAAGAATGATAATATAACAACATGAATACTTCATAAATTATAGATACGTTGGAGATGTATCACACCCCAAGTTATTATCCAAAGAGGAACAAGCAACTAAGCTTGGGGATGCCCCCGAGTGGCACCCCCTCTTTCTTCTAACGACCATCGGTATTTTACTAGGAGCTATATTTTTATTCGTCACATATCATGAGTTTTGCTTGCAGGGTCTTGTATTATATGAGTCTTTTTTTGTTTTGATTTTTGTTTTGAGTCAAATATCCTTGCTGGACACACCTATTTGAGAGAGCCAAAATTATGCTATGATTGTTTAGAATTGCTCTATGTGCTTCACTTAAATTTTTTGAGCTATTGAATTGCTCTAGTGCTTCACTTATATCTTTTTGAGCACGGTGTGCTTTAATAATTTTTAAGAAATTCTCTCATGCTTCACTTATATTATTTTGAGAGAAGAAATTTTTTATGCTCATGTTCTTCACTTAGATTTGTTTGAGCTATCAAAAGAAACATATGAAATTGGTCCCAAAGTGATAGACATTCAAGAGGGATATAATAAAAACTTTCATGAAGATCATTGGACAAAATAACTTGATTCTTTGTAATAGTTTTGCGGTATGATGATATAATATGTGAGTCATCTAGATGAGTAATTATGGTTTATTAAGAATATTGGTGCTAAGGTTTGTGATTCCCTTTGCAAGAACGAAAGTCAATAGTTATGCAATGAAATTACATCCTACTTGTGGTGCATTATTCGATGTTAGTTATGCTTAATGCTTGCTTATGAGATTTTTTGTTTCTTGGTTGGATGCTTCTCAATCTTTTTGCTAGCCTTCACTTGTACTAAGTGGGATTACTACTTGTACATCCAAAATCCTTAATCCAGTTTTGCCACATGAGTCCATTATACCTAACTATGTGTGGTATTTTCGTGCCGTTCTAAGCAAATTTGTATGTGCCATCTCTAATTTTCAAAATAATTTCCTTTTTGTGTGCTCGTATCGCTCATGAAATGGTAGGGGGTTGCCGATATTTTTCCATGCTAGATGTGTTAGTCTCAAGATGAGTGTTTATTCACTTGTCATTGCACGAGAGTACATCAAAGGTATTAGGGATGCCCAGACCCGAAATGAAAAATGAATTTACTTTATGTTATCAAAGCCGGGGAATGTGAAAGTATGGTGGGAAAAGGAATAAACTTTATTTTCTATTTGGGAACCGCCTATGATATATCTAACATGGAAAGTATTGGGAACTACTCGATCGTTTTCGTTGACAGGAAAGGCATGCCACCCAAAATGTTTTATCTCTATCTTTTTTCCGCTTTGAGCTCTGGCACCTCTACAAATCCCTACTCCCCTCTGTGAAGGGCCTTTCTATTTACTTTATGAATTTTTACTTTTATTTGAGTCTCCATCTTCTCTTATAAAGCACCAACTAAGTGACATTATGATCGTACTTGAGCATTGAGTGTAGCTAATATGCGAGTATGTTTCATGAATGGATCAATGATTGAGCATAATGGGCTAGGGATAACTTGCTTTAGTATTGATATTTTGAAAGACATGGTTGCTTGTTGATTTGCTTGAGTATTGAAATCTTTGTGTCAAAACTAGACTATTGCTTTGAATCATATAAAAGTCCAAATGTCCATGCTACAAAAGAAAAGAATATGTGGTAAACATGTTAGGCAGCATTCCACATCAAAAATTCTGTTTTTATCATTTACCTACTCGAGGACGAGCAGGAATTAAGCTTGGGGATGCTGATACGTCTCCAACGTATCTATAATTTTTGATTGTTCCATGCTGTTATATTATCATTCTTGGGTGTTTTAGAATCATTTTATAGCAACTTTATATCATTTTTTGGGACTAACGTATTGACATAGTGCCCAGTGCCAGTTGCTGTTTTTTTTCTTATTTTTTACTTCACAGAAAATCAATACCAAACGGAGTCGAAACACAGCAAAACTTTTTGGAGAATTTTTTTGGACCAGAAGATACAAGATGGGCCGAAGAAGTACTAGAGGGATGCCCCGAGGGGGGCACAACCTACCTGGGCGCGCCTGGGGGCCCAGTCGCGCCCTGGTGGGTTGTGCCCACCTCGGCCGCCTCCTGCACCGCCTCTTTGCTCTATAAATACCCCAAAAATCTAAAAACCCTAGGGGAGTCGACGAAACACAATTCCAACTACCACAAGTTCCAGAAACCACAGATCCAATCTAGACACCATCATGAAGGGGTTCATCATCCTTATTGGTACCTGGTACGTCTCGAATGTATCTATAATTTTTGATTGTTCCATGCTGTTATATTATCAATCTTGGATGTTTTATAATCATTTTGTATCATTTTTTGGTACTAACCTATTGACATAGTGCCAAGTGCCAGTTGATGTTTTTTTTGTATTTTTTTACATCCCATAAAATCAATACCAAATGGAGTCCAAATGCCATGAAAACTTACAGAGATTTTTTATGGACCGGAAGACACCTAATGGGCCAAGGCTGCGCCTAGGGGGGTGCTCCGAGGAGAGCACAACCCACCAGGGTGCGCCGGGACGCCCAGGCGCGCCCTGGTGGGTCGTGCCCACCTCGGGTGCCCCCGGACCGCCTCTTTGCTCTATAAATAAACCGATATTCCAGAAACCCTAGGGGAGTCGACAAAAATCAATTCCAGCCGCCGTAGAGTCCAGGACCACCAGATCATGGACACCATCATAGAAGGGGTTCACCACCTCCATTGGTGCCTCTCCGATAATGTGTGAGTAGTTCTTTGTAGACCTTCGGGCCCGCTAGATGTCTTCCTTTCTCTTGTTTGATTCTTAATACAATGGTCTCTTGGAGATCCATATGATGTAACTCTTTTGCGGTGTGTTAGTTGGGATCGGATGAACTTCGAGTTTATGATCAGATCTATCTTTTTATATCCATGAAAGTATTTGAGTTTCTTTGATCTCTTCTATGCATGATTTCTTATAGCCTCGTATTTCTTCTTCGATATTTGGGTTTTATTTGGCCAACTTGATTTATTTATCTTGCAATGGGAAGAGGTGCTTTGTAGTGGGTTCGATCTTACGGTGCTTGATCCCAGTGACAGAAGGGGAACCGACACGTATGTATCGTTGCTACTAAGGATAAAACGATGGGGTCAATCTCTACATAAATAGATCTTGTCTACTAATGACCCACAAGTATAGGGGGTCAATTGTAGCTCTTTTTGATAAGTAAGAGTGTCGAACCCAACGAGGTGCAGAAGGAAATGACAATTAGTTTTCAGCAAAGTAATGTTTGCAAGTGCTGAAATTGCAAGTAGTGGAATAGTTTGATAGAAAATAATTTGTAACGAGCAAGTAACGATAGTAGTAACAAAAGTGCAGCAAGGTAGCCCAATCCTTTTGAGGCAAAGGACATGCCAAAATGGTCTCTTATGATAAGCAAATCATTCTTGAGGGTACACGGGAATTTCATCTAGTCACTTTCATCATGTTGGTTTAATTCGTGTTCGGTACTTTGATAATTTGATATGTGGGTGGGCCGGTTCTTTGGTGCTGTTCTTACTTGAACAAACCTCCTACTTATGATTAACCCTCTCGCAAGCATCTGCAACTACGAGAAAAGTATTAAGAATAAATTCTAACCATAGCATTAAACTTTTGGATCCAATTGGTCCCTTACGGAATAACGCATACACTAGGGTTTAAGCTTATGTCACTGTAACGCCCCGGACACACCCGCCGGTGGTCATTACTCCTGGCGGGATCTAGACTGGCCCCACAGATCAATACTAGTCTTTTCTGCGCACTTTGTCCTCACTCGTGCGCACCCGGGAGCAACTTCCCGGTCGGCCACCCATCCTGACACTACTCCAATCTGAGCACGCTTAACTTTGAAGTTCTGTCTGAATGGGCTACCGGAAAAGAAGGAATTCCTTATTGATATGAGTAGTCTATCATCCCTAATAAGCCAGGCCATCACAGTCACTCTCGCAACCCATCATCTAATTGCTACTCCACAATGCATTCTCTTAGGCCCAATTACGGTGAAGTGTCATGTAGTCGATGTTCACATGACACCACTAAGGGAATCACAACGTACATACTATCAAAATATCAAACACATATCAAATTCACATGATTACTTGCAACATGATTTCTCCCGTGACCTCAAGAACAAAGGTAACTACTCACAAATATAAACAAGCTCATGATCATAGGAGTATTAATTAGCATAATGGATCTTAACATATAATCTTCCACCAAATAAACCATATAGTAATCAACTACAATATGTAATCAACACTACTAGTCACCCACAAGCACCAATCTATAGTTCCGGTAACAAGATTGAACACAAGAGATGAACTAGGGTTCGAGAGGAGATGGTGCTGTTGAAGATGTTGATGGAGATTGCCCTCCCCAAGATGGGAGAGTTGTTGGTTAGGATGATGTCGATGATTTCCCCAAGATGCGGTTCCTTATGAGTAGCAAATGATTCACAAAAGGAGGCTACTATCTCAGAGTCAAGTCCATATTTAGTGCTAAACTTTTGAAAAGCATCGGTATCCATAAAAGATTTAACACAATCATACTTAAGTTTAATACCTGACTCTTTACCTTCGTCGAGTTCCCAATCTTTAGAGTTGCGTTTAATTCTTTCCAAAAGATCCCATTGGAATTCAATAGTCTTCTTCAAAAAAGAACCAACACAACAAGTATCAAGCATGGTTTGATCATTACGAGAAAGCCGAGCATAAAAGTTCTGGATAATAATTTCTCTTGAGAGCTCATGATTGGGGCATGAATATAACATTGACTTAAGCCTCCCCCAAGCTAGAGCGATACTTTCTCCTTCATGAGGCCAAAAATTACATAGATAATTCCGATCACGATGAACTAGATGCATAGGATAAATTTTTTGGTGGAACTCCAATTTCAAACGATTCCAATTCCAAGATCCAATATCATTGCATAGCCTATACCATGCCAATGCTTTTCCCTTCAAAGATAAAGGGAAAACCTTTTTCATAACTTCATCCCTGGGTAAACCTGCAAGCCTGAAAAATCCACAAATTTGTTCTACATATATCTGAAGGAAATATGCCCTAGAGGCAATAATAAAGTTATTATTTATTTCCTTATTTCATGATAAATGTTTATTATTCATGCTAGAATTGTATAAACCGGAAACATAATACATGTGTAAATAGATAGACAAACATAATGTCACTAGTATGCCTATACTTGACTAGCTCATTGATCAAAGATGGTTAAGTTTCCTAACCATAGACATGAGTTGTTATTTGATCAATGGGATCACATCATTAGGAGAATGATGTGATTGACTTGACCCATTCCGTTAGCTTAGCACTTGATCGTTTGTTTACTGCTATTGCTTTCTTCATGACTTATACATGTTCTTATGACTATGAGATTATGCAACTCCCGAATAGCGGAGGAACACTTTGTGTGCTACCAAACATCACAACGTAACTGGGTGATTATAAAGGTGCTCTACAGGTGTCTCCGATGGTACTGGTTGAGTTGGCATAGATCAAGATTAGGATTTGTCACTCCGATTGTCGGAGAGGTATCTCTGGGCCCTCTCGGTAATACACATCACTATAAGACTTGCAAGCATGATAACTAATGAGTTAGTTATGGGATGATGTATTACGAAACGAGTAAAGAGACTTGCCGGTAACGAAATTGAACTAGGTATTGGATACCGACGATCGAATCTCGGGCAAGTAACATACCGATGACAAAGAGAACAATGTATAGTGTTGTGCGGTTTGACCGATAAAGATCTTCGTAGAATATGTTGGAACCAATATGAGCATCCAGGTTCCGCTATTGGTTATTGACCGGAGACGTGTCTCGGTCATGTCAGTTCTCGAACCCGTAGGGTCCGCACGCTTAAAGTTCTGTGACGATCGGTTTTATGAGTTTATATGTTTTGATGTACCGAAGGTAGTTCGGAGTCCTGGATTTGATCACAGACATGACGAGGAGTCTCGAAATGGTCGAGACATAAAGATTGATACATTGGAAGCCTACATTTGGACATCGGAATAGTTCCGGGTGAAACCGGGATTTTACCAAAGTACCGGAGGGGTTACCGGAACCCCCCGGGGACTAATGGGCCTTGTTGGGCCATAAGGGAAAGAGAGAGGGGCCGGCCTAGGGCAGGCAGAGCGCCCCCTCCCCCTGTACGAATTGGACTAGGAGAAAGGGGGGCGCCCCCCTTTTGTTCTCTTTCTCTCCCTGCCTTTCCCCCTCCTAGTAGGAGTAGGGAAGGGAGGAATCCTACTCCTACTAGGAGGAGGATTCCTCCTCCTAGGCGCACCAACAAGGGCCGGCCAGCCACCCCCTTGCTCCTTTATATACAGGGGCAGGGGCACCTCTAGACACACAAGTTGATCACAAAGATCTCTCCCAGCCGTGTGCGGTGCCCCCCTCCACCATAATCCACCTCGGTCATACTGTAGCGGTGTTTAGGCGAAGCCCTGCTGCGGTAGCTTCATCAACATCGTCACCACGCCATCATGCTGATGAAACTCTTCCCCGAGCTCTACTGGATCGTGAGTTCGCGGGACGTCACCGAGCTGAACGTGTGCTGAACATGGAGGTGTAGTACGTTCGGTACTGAGGATCGGTCAATTGTGAAGACGTACGACTACATCAACCGCGTTGTCATAATGCTTACGCTTAACAGTCTACGAGGGTACATAGACGACACTCTCCCCTCACGTTGCTATGCATCACCATGGTCCTGCGTGTGCGTAGGAATTTTTTTGAAATTACTACGTTCCCCAACAATATCAAGTGCATATCAGGATGTTTGGTTCCATCTGCTGCATAAGGATTAGCTAGCAGTTGTTCTATCATACCCAAAGGAATTTCATATTCAATATTTTCTGTAGTTGCAGTAGGTTGAGGGGTAGCTAATTGTGGTTCCGGTCAAGGTGCAAATACCCCGAACAAACCCCTCAAAGGATTGTTTTCCATAGTAACAAGTGACAATAAATTTCAGCACACTATATAAATGTTTCCTTACCAAAGGCGCTTCACTCCCCGGCAACGGCGCCAGAAAATAGCCTTGATGACCCACAAGTATAGGGGATCAATTTTAGCTCTTTTCGATAAGTAAGAGTGTCAAACCCAACGAGGAGCAGAAGGAAATGACAAGTAGTTTTCAGTAAGGTAATGTCTGCAAGTGCTAAAATTCTAAGTAGTGGAATAGTTTGATAGCAAGATAATTTGTAACGAGCAAGTAACGATAGTAGTAAAAAAAGTGCAGAAAGGTAGCCCAATCCTTTTGAGACAAAGGACATGCCAAAACGGTCTCTTATGATAAGCAAAACGTTCTTGAAGGTACATGGGAATTTCATCTAGTTACTTTCATCATGTTGGTTTAATCCGTGTTCGGTACTTTGATAATTTGATATGTGGGTGGACCGGTGCTTAGGTGCTGTTCTTACTTGAAAAAACCTCCTACTTATGATTAACCCTCCTGCAAGCATCCGCAACTATGAGAAAAGTATTAAGAATAAATTCTAACCATAGCATTAAACTTTTGGATCCAATCGGTCCCTTACGGAATAGTGCATAAACTGGGGTTTAAGCTTCTGTCACTCTCGCAACCCATCATCTAATTTCTACTCCACAATGCATTCCCTTAAGCCCAAATATGGTGAAGTGTCATGTAGTCGACTTTCACATGACACCACTAAGGGAATCACAACATACATACTATCAAAATATCGAACACATATCAAATTCACATGATTACTTGCAACATGATTTCTCCCGTGACCTCAAGAACAAAGGTAACTACTCACAAATGATAAACATGCTCATGATCAAAGGAGTATTAATTAGCATAATGGATCTGAATATATAATCTTCCACCAAATAAACCATATAGTAATCAACTACAAGATATAATCAACACTACTAGTCACCCACAAGCACCAATCTATAGTTCCCGTAACAAGATTGAACACAAGAGATGAACTAGGTTTCGAGAGGAGATGGTGCTGTTGAAGATGTTGATACAGATTTCCCTCCCCAAGATGGGAGAGTTGTTGGTAAGGATGATGTCGATGATTTCCCCCTCCGGGAGGGAAGTTCCCCCGACGGAATCGCTCCGCCGGAGGGCAAAAGTGCTCTTGCCCAAGTTCTGCCTCGAGGCGGCGGTGCTTTGTCCCAAAAGTCCTCTCCTCATTTTTTCTAGGTCAAAATGACCTATATACTAGAAGATGGGCACCGGAGGTGGGCCTGGGTGAGCACAACCCACCAGGGCGCGCCCAGGCGCGCCCAGGTAGGTTGTGCCCACCTGGTGGACCCCCCTCTGGTAGTTATTTGCTCCAATAATTCTTAAATATTCCATAAAAAATCTCCATGAAGTTTCAGCTTGTTTGGAGTTGTGCAGAATAGGTAGCCTGGCGTAGCTTTTCCAGGTCCAGATTTCCAGCTGCCGGAATTCGCCCTCTTGGTGTGTACCTTGCAAATTATGAGAGAAAAGGCATTAGAATTACTCCAAAAAGCATTATTATGGATAAAAACATCATAAATAACAGTAAGAAAACATGATGTAAATGGACGTATCATCTACATCATGCCATCGTTCTTATTGCATTACTCCGTTTCTCCATGAACTTAATACACTAGATGCATGCAGGATAGCGGTTGATGTGTGGAGTAATAGTAGTAGATGCAGGTAGGAGTCGGTCTACTAATCGTGGACGTGATGCCTATGTAATGATCTTTGCCTGGATGTCATCATGAGTATTTGAAGTACTATCAATTGCCCAACAGTAATTTGTTTACCCACCGTTTGTTATTTTTCTCGAGAGAAGCCACTAGTGAAACCTACAGCCCTCGGGTGTATTTCTCATATTATTTGCCTTTGCAATCTATTTTATTTGCCTTTTATTTTCAGATCTATTAAATCCAAAAATACAAAAATATCTTGCTGCAATTTATTTTATTTGGCATTCGATCTATCAATATTTACAACTCTCTCACGCCCATTTGCCCATCTTGGGGCGCCGCTACCCGAAAGGGATAGACAACCCCTTTTACACGCCAGGTTGCGAGTAGTTGTTATTTGTGGGCAGGTGTTGTTTACATTGTGTTACTTGGTTCTCCTACTGGTTCGATAACCTTAGTTTTATATCTGAGGGAATTACCTACTGGGGAACACAGTATTTAAAAAATTTCCTATGATCACGCAAGATCTATCTAGGAGATGCATAGCAACGAGAGGGGAAGAGTATGTTGATGTACCCTCGTAGACCAAAAGCGGAAGCGTTATGAAACGCGGTTGATGTAGTCGAACATCTTTGTGATCCAACCGATCAAGTACCGAGCGCACGTCACCTCCGCGATCTGCACACGTTCAGCTCGGTGACGTCCCTCATACTCTTGATCCAGCTGAGGCCGAGGGAGAGTTTCGTCAGCACGACGGTGTGATGACAGTGATGATGAATTTACCAACGCAGGGATTCACCTAAGCACTACAACGATATGACCGAGGTGGAATTCTGTGGAGGGGGGCACCGCACACGGCTAAACAATCAACTTGTGTGTCTATGGGGTGCCCCCTCCCCCGTATATAAAGGAGGGGAGGAGGGGAGGGCCGGCCCTCTCTATGGCGCACCCAAGGGGGAGTCCTACTCCCAGTAGGAGTAGGTTTCCCCCCTTCCCTAGTTGGAGTAGGAGAAGAAGGAAGAGGGAGAGAGGGGGAAGGAAATGGGGGGCACCCTATTCGGATTGGGCTTGGGGGGCGCCTTCCACCTGGCCGCCTCCTCCTCTTTCCCACTAAGGCCCAATAAGGCTCATTGATTCCCTGGGGGGTTTCGGTAACCCCCAGTACTCCGGTAAATGCCCGAACTCATCCGGAACCATTCTGATGTCCAAACATAGCCTTCCAATATATCGATCTTTATGTCTCGACCATTTCGAGACTCCTCGTCATGCCCGTGATCACATCCGGGACTCCGAACAACCTTCGGTACATCAAAACACATAAACTGATAATACCGATTGTCATCAAACGTTAAGCGTGCGGACCCTACGGGTTCGAGAACTATGTAGACATGACCGAGACTCACTTCCGGTCAATAACCAATAGCGGAACCTGGATGCTCATATTGGTTCCTACATATTCTACGAAGATCTTTATCGGTCAAACCGCATAACAACATATGTTGTTCCCTTTGTCATCAGTATATTACTTGCCCGAGATTCGATCATCGGTATCATCATACCTAGTTCAATCTCGTTACTGGCAAGTCTCTTTACTCGTTCTGTAATGCATCATCTCGTAACTAACTCATTAGTCACATTGCTTGCAAGGCGTATAGTGATGTGCATTACCGAGAGGGCCCAGAGATACCTCTCCGACAATCGGAGTGACAAATCCTAATCTCGAGCTATGCCAACTCGAGAAACACCACCGGAGACGCCTGTAGAGCATCTTTATAATCACCCAGTTACGTTGTGACGTTTGATAGCACACTAAGTATTCCTCCGGTATTCGGGAGTTGCATAATCTCATAGTCATAGGAACATGTATAAGTCATGAAGAAAGCAATAGCAATAAACTAAACAATCATAGTGCTAAGCTAACGGATGGGTCTTGTCCATCACATCATTCTCTAATGATGTAATCCCGTTCATCAAATGACAACGCATGTCTATGGCTAGGAAACTTAACCATCTTTGATTAACGAGCTAGTCAAGTAGAGGCATACTAGGGACACTTTGTTTGTCTCTGTATTCACACATGTACTAAGTTTCCGGTTAATACAATTCTAGCATGAATAATAAACATTCATCATGATATAAGGAAATATAAATAAAAACTTTATTATTGCCTCTAGGGCATATTTCCTTCAGTCTCCAACTTGCACTAGAGTCAATAATCTAGTTCACATCGTCATGTGATTTCACACCAATTGTTCACGTCTTTATGTGATTAGTTCACATCTTCATGTGACTAATACCCAAAGGGTTTACTAGAGTCAATAATCTAGTTCACATCGCTATGTGATTAACACCCAAAGAGTGATCATATTTTTCTTGTGAGAGAAGTTTAGTCTACGGGTCTACCATATTCAGAGCCGTATGTATTTTTCTGTCTACAATGCTCTACACAAAGCTACTCTAGCTAATCGCTCCCACTTTCAATATGTATCCATATTGAGACTTAGAGTCATCCGGATCAGTGTCAAAGCTTGCATCGACGTAACCCTTTACGACGAACTTTTTGTCACTTCCATAACCAAGAAACTTGTCCTTATTCCACTAAGGATAACTTTGACCACTGTCCAGTGATCCACTCCTGGATCACTATTGTACCCTCTTGCCAAACTCATGGTGAGGTACACAATAGGTCTAGTACACATCATAGCATACTTTATAGAACCTATGACTGAGGCATAGGGAATGACTTTTCATTCTCTTTCTATTTTCTTCCGTGGTCAGGTTTTGAGTCTTTACTCAACTTCACACCTTGCAACACAGGCAACAACTCCTTCTTTGACTGTTCCATTTTGAACTACTTCAAAAACTTGTCAAGGTATGTAGTCATTTGAAAAATCTTATCAAGCGTCTTGATCTATCTCTATAGATCTTGATGCTTAATATGTAAGCAGCTTAACCGAGGTCTTTCTTTGAAAAACTCCTTTTAGACACTCCTTTATGCTTTCTAGAAAATTCTACATCATTTCCGATCAACAATATGTCATTCACATATACTTATCATAAAGGCTGCAGTGCTCCCACTCGCTTTCTTGTAAATACAGGCTTCACCACAAGTTTGTATAAAACTATATGCTTTGATCAACTTATCAAAGCGTATATTCCAACTCCGAGATGCTTGCACTAGTCCATAGATGGATCGCTGGAGCTTGCACATTTTGTTAGCACCTTTAGGATTGACAAAACATTCTTGTTTGTGACGCCCCCGAATCAATCATACACTAATCATACACGCAAACGTGTACGATCAAGATCAGGGACTCACGGGAAGATATCACAACACAACTCTAACAATAAAATAAGTCATACAAGCATCATATTACAAGCCAGGGGCCTCGAGGGCTCGAATACAAGAGCTCGATCATAGACGAGTCAGCGGAAGGAACAATATCTGAGTACAGACATAAGTAAACAAGTTTTCCTTAAGAAGGCTAGCACAAACTGGGATACAGATCGAAAGAGGCGCAGGCCTCCTACCTGGGATCCTCCTAAACTACTCCTTGTCGTTGTCAGCGGGCTGCACGTAGTAGTAGGCACCTCCCGAGTAGTAGTAGTCGTCATCGACAGTGGCGTCTGGCTCCTGGACTCCAACGTCTGGTCACAGCAAACGGGTATAGGAGAGGGGGAAAAGGGGGAGAAAAGCAACCGTGAGTACTCATCCAAAGTACTCACAAGCAAGGAGCTACACTACATATGCATGTGTATATGTGTAAAGGGCCATATCGGTGGACTGAACTGCAGAATGCCAGAATAAGAGGGGGATAGCTAATCCTATCGAAGACTACGCTTCTGGTAGTCTCCGTCTTGCAGCATGTAGAAGAGAGTAGACTGAAGTCCTCCAAGTAGCATCGCAGAGCATAATCCTACCCGACGATCCCCTCCTCGTCGCCATGTTAGAGAGTGATCACCGGATTATATCTGGCACTTGGGAGGGTGTGTTTTATTAAGTATCCGGTTTTAGTTGTCATAAGGTCAAGGTACAACTCCAAGTCGTCTTGTTACCGAAGATCACGGCTATTCGAATAGTTTAACTTCCCTGCAGGGGTGCACCACATTTCCCAACACGCTCGATCCCCTTTGTCCGGACACACTTTTCTGGGTCATGCCCGGCCTTGGAAGATCAACACGTCGCAGCCCTACCTAGGCACAACAGAGAGGTCAGCATGCCGGTCTAAATCCTATGGCGCAGGGGTCTGGGCCCATCGCCCATTGCACACCTACACGTTGCGTACGCGGCCGGTGAGCAGACCTAGCCTCCCTTATACAAGAGCAAGCGTTCCAATCCAACCCGGCGCGCGCCGCTCAGTCGCTGACGTCACGAAGGCTTCGGCTGATACCACGACGTCGAGTGCCCATAACTGTCCCCGCGTAGATGGTTAGTGCGTATAGGCCAGTAGCCAGACTCAGATCAAATACCAAGATCTCTTTAAGCGTGTGAAGTATCCGCGAACACCGACCAGGGCCAGGCCCACCTCTCTCCTAGGTGGCCTCAACCTGCCCTGTCGCTCCGCCACAAAGCAACAGTCGGGGGCCGTCGGGAACCCAGGCCCACCTCTACCGGGATGGAGCCACCTGCTCCTTCAGCCCCCATCTCCGAACAATATCATAAGTAATATAACAGTATAAGTATATATCATATGCCCGTGATCACCTCCCGAGTGATCACGGCCCAGTAGTATAGCATGGCAGACGGACAAGAGTGTAGGGCCACTGATGGAACACTAGCATCATATACTAAGCATTTAGGATTGTAGGTAAAGGTAACAACAGTAGTAGCAAGGATAGGCTATGCATCAAGATAGGATAACGGAAAGCAGTAACATGCTACACTACTCTAATGCAAGCAGTAGAAAGAGAGTAGGCGATATCTGGTGATCAAGGGGGGCTTGCCTGATTGCTTTGCCAAGAGAGAGGGGTCGTCAACACCGTAGACGAACTAGGGGTCGTCGGCAGTCTCAGGGTCTACCGGAAAGGAGTAACAGAGGGGGAATACAATTAATAATAGAGCAAACAAAGCAACACAAAGCATAACATGGCAATGCGCGGTGCTAGGGGTGACCTAACGAAGTATGAGGTGATACCGGTGAGGGGGGGTGGACATCCGGGAAAATATCCCCGGTGTTTCGCGTTTTCGGACAAACGAACTGGAGGGGGAAAGTTGCGTGTTCGCTATGCTAGGGATGCGTGGTGGACGAACGGGCTATGTATCTGGATTCGTCTCGTCGTTCTGAGCAAATTTCATGTACAAAGTGTTTTCATCCGATATACAGTTTAATTTATATGATTTTTCAAAGTCTTATTAATATTCCAAAATTGTTTTAATTATTTATTTCGAATTTAAATAAGGATGATTCTTTCTATACCCAGGTTGGGCCAGCCATAGTCAACGACATGTGGGGCCAGTCAAAGTCCAGTCAGCAAGTCAACAGTGAACAGTCAAGGTTGACCTTGGTCAAAGTGTGAACAGTTTTAGTGAGGCCTACTTGTCATAGACACTGTGTCTATTAAGTCAATTAATTAGAGATGACCAAGAGGTGGTCCACATGTCATTTGCTATTAAAGTAAATTAGCACCAATTTAACACTAACTAACCTAATCCTAATTAAACAAGGGGCCGGCCGTACTGGACAATGGCTCAGCCGGCCACACACGCGACACACACACACTAATTACACAGGGCCGGCCACTCACAACACGCAACACCTAGGGGTTAAATATATTCTCTATTAACAGAAGATAGCAATTTGTGATTTTCATAGGATTTAATCCATGCATCAAATGGATTTGGTCCAATGAACACATTTAAGCCTTGTCAAGTGTACTACCTTGCCATATTTTTTTAGCCCTGATAACATTTGTTTAACCGCAGTTTAGGGGCAGTTGAGGGGGTTACTCGATGTAATATTCATAAAGCTAGCCTCATCTACAGTAATTAGTAGCAGCAGCCAACACCAACAGGCGGCGGCTAGAGCAGCAAAGCAGCAGAGGAAGGCTCGGCAGCAGCAGTAACCAGCAGCTATGCGGCAGAGTAGAGCAACGGCAGGACGAGCAGCGACAGCAAAGCAGCAGCGACAACAGCAGTTGAGCAGGCGCAGGCCTGGGCGAGGAGCCACGGAGGGTGCGGCTAGGCGAGCACTAGGCGGAGACGGGCGCGGGGCGCGGTTGGCAGCGGCGGCGACAACAGAAGCAGAGGCAGCGGCGCAGCAGAACAAGGTAGCAGCGGGAGGAGGCCGACCGGCGGGCAGCGGCCACGCGCGCGTGCAGGGCGAGGCCTGATTGCGACGAGCGCGCACGGGGGAAGCGGGCTACGGGCGGGCGCGGCCCGGTGCGTGGGGCGACGCAGTACGCGCAGGGGCGAGCACGGACTGGTGTGATCGGGCGTGCTTGGCCATCGGCCATGCAGGGCACGGGGAGAGGAGGTATGGGTCACGTCGGAAGGCGGGGGAGACGAGGAGCACAATGCCGTGCTCAAACGTGAGCGGTAGTGGCTGTGGCCATGGCTGCGCCATGCCCGGCGGCGAGGAGCTCTCGGTCATGACGGGTAAGCGATGGGGCGACGAAAATGAGCGGGGAAGAGAGGAGGTTGACGCGGAGCTCACCTAGGGAGCACAAGGAGGCTCGGTGAGTAGCTTACGAGCAGCAGGGGGTAGCCGGATTTGGCGATGAACGCCGACGACCGAAGGAAGTAGATGAAGTCGATCCCGGCGATGTCGTCCCCTCCAGCTCAAACGGTGGTGCGTAGAGGACGTAGACGAACACTGCGGAGCTCCTGGACTTGTTGCAGCGACGAGGGGATTCCGGTGGCCGCGGGATCGACGAGGTGGCAGCGACCACGCGCTCGGACGATGAAGAAAAAGAAAGGGACGAGCGAGAGGGAGGAATGGTTGGCCTAGGGTTTGTCTGATGCATCGGGGAGGGCTTTATACACCTCGGGGTGCCGGTGGATGATCGACACGGCGACAGACGAGGCCATGGCGGGCGTGGATGCACGCCACGCACGGGCACTGCCTCCTCTCTGTACAGAGGAGGAGGAAAAGGCCGTGGTGGGTCTGGGTCTGCACTGTAGCATTGGGCTACAAGTGCACAGTGTAGCTTTTAGTTTTTCTTTTTTTTAATTTCCTTTTCTCTTTTTTTTGCCTCAGCTTCTATTTATTTTAGTTTTAGTAAAAATACAAAAGTTGTACCTAATTTAGTATATGTAATTATGCCACTGCCACAAATATTTTGACACATTAAATACAGTAGTTTGTATTTTTTTTTTAAGAGCATCTAAATAATAGTTTTGTCGCTGTTTTACTTATTATAGTGCAATTTAGTACTTTAAAGAAGTGTGGTTTCTTCTGCAGCATTTAGTATGGATTATTTGGCTCAACCCGAACATTTTAGTTTAAATATTTGAAAAGTTTTACCGTTTGACTTGACGTTGAATTTTGAATTCGAATGGGATTTGAATCAGAGTGAGTTTAGTACCGTAACAGTGGTAACGTCGCGTCATTAGTAGAGGGTTACTGTAGCTTAATTATCTGGGCGTCACAATTCTCCTCCACTACAAGAAATCTCGTCCCGAGATTTAAGGGGTGTGTAAGGGGGAAATATGTGGTTACGAAGTTCTAACGGATCTTCTCGTTCTTGGTTGCCCTTCTCGAAGTAGTTGATCCCGATGTTGATGTCTTCCTTTCTCTGCTTCAATGCATCATGATGAAGTTGTCGTCCTTCCTTCAGGATCTCCATCGTACTTACGAAAAGGATAAGGGGTAGCTTCGAAAGGACGGACCTCTACAAGGTTGCTTATCTGGTAGATAATATCGGGGAAGGTGGCAGAAAGTAACACTCGAATTGAAACTTCAGAAATTATCGAGATCAAAGTAAGAAGGTGCAAAATAGAAGTTTCAAGCGCATAGGCAATTATTCGATGCGTGTAACAGGGCATGAAAAGGGGTTTAGAGCAGCGGGAATAAGTATTGTGTCTAATACCAGAATATATCATCTCTAGGAAGGTGACCCGTGTATTACATACGGTGTCAAACACGAGGAATAATTTTCGCAACAGGGGTGTACAGGAGAGTCAGGTTTCGATCATGTGGAACTATGGGTTACGGGCCAACCATGTGGGTTAAAAGTAGGACGGGCGGTGACGTTTTGCACGATCATGTAAGCAAGGCATGTCAGGGAATAGCCTGTCAGTTATGTCGGCAACAACATCGGTACCAAGGGCGAGGGACGAAGAGAACCATTTCCTTCTCGTTAAACGAGGCGAACCAATAGGCAAAGTTCTCGTCCATCAGTGGTTACCGGAATGTCATCAACAGTATAAACAGGGTCTGAATGACAAAGTTGTACACTGAGGTGTTTACATAAGCAGTGAATTATTACTGCTTAGATTATATAGATCACGAGAAAGGTCAAACAAAGCAATGGAAAGGAAAATGTGATCATTAGTTTAAACAGAACAATGGAAAGGAAAATGTGTTTAAACACACAATTCAAGGGTATATCCTTCCCAAGGACAAACAAAGCAACGATATCCATGATAGGATATAACGTAGAAAACCCTTTAGGAAAGGGGAGAGAAATATCATGACATACCCATACAACAGTGTATGGGTAACTAATAAAGAAATTTTAGCATTGTGCTTCAAATGTTCTTATTGAAAATCAGAGTACCACATACATGCTTCGAGATAGCATTGACAAGGTCTTTAAGCAAAGGTCAGACTTTGGATACAGAAAAGATCCATCAGGAACCACTCATAGAATAAGTGTTACAATTTCCTCATGAAAGAATAGATAACCTTGCTAAAAAGGAAACTATAACAATGGGCCCTCCGGCCAGGTGCGCTAGGCATGACATCACCGTACTAGGCTATACAAAATCCAATGTTACGCCTTTTGGAAAATGTCCCAACCATCATATCTGACCGAGATTCAGTTCTAATTGGTGTCAGGACACCTCAGACTCATGATGCCTGAGAAGGAAGGGGTGCAACACAATTGACGAGATGGAGTTGCAGGATTCTCGGGAAATGAACTATGGAAGCAAGTTCCGAATCATGAGTTCATCATTTAACCAAGGAGAGGACGAGGAGGTGGCTGATGAACTCAGCGACAATTCATTGAGATTTTTAGAAGATGGATTTCCACAATTATGTGAACAAGGAGATAACAATTGTCAGATCAAATGATATAAAGAGGTATGCTCGAGGAAAACATACACAGTTAAACATTGGTTGAAAAGTGCACCTGAATTATGGACTTAGGTAGCATGATCAATGTTAGAATGGTGATTCGATAACCAATAGTCTAATAATGAATTATCGATGATTTACTTCAAAGCAATAGGGTTGCTAGAAGTTTTGAAGTCGCACAACATAGTTCAATTGCTGGGTTTCCGGTTAGAAACAACACGAGGACCAAGGAATGATCAGATATGGCAAGAAGTATCACCTGTATCAAGAATTCTTAAGAGGTGGTGAAATTCTCACGACATTCTTGACATAAAAGATGGTAATACTCCAAGGCAGAACATAACACAAGCTGGATAGAAAGAAACTCAAAGTACTACACAAAACATGAACAATTTTGTGTCGGAGGGAGGGCAATAAAGTTGATGTTGATAACATAAATCATCGAGGGGCAAGGATAGTATTTCTCATCAAGAATTCGATTCTTATTATGGAAGGAGTCAAAATGTTGATGATGATCACAAAGAAAAATTTGTCGTGAGGCTCAACGATGAAGCAATCAAACAGCGACTGCATCAAACAAACGGACTGATGTAGCGAAAGATTATTGGATCCACGGATACGACACCAACTCAGAATCAACTTGGAATCAAGCTTGCTGTTCGAGGTGAAATGATAAGACAAGGAAGATCGGCGTAAGCTTAGCTCATCGTCAAAAATTTTGCTCTGAGAAGGATCACGTAGCACAGTTAAAATTTAGCACGATAATGATATAGCCGATCAGGCTTGGGATGACTTGAAGGATTATTAAACTCATAAGCAACGAAAATTACTTAGAGTTTTTGAATCGGGGTGCGGACTCAATTCACTATTCGGTGTTCTTGGTTGACGACAACCCAGAACCCAGGGAAATTGGAATCGGTGAGAAGCAATACTAGATGAAGACTCGTAGGAAGCAACATAGTTCTCGAGATACCAGAGGGTAATACTCGAGGAAGATCAAAAGTAGAGGTTGTGGAGAATTATTGATCAACAAATTACAAGTGCTTTAACTTGTCTGAGAAATGGAATCAAGGAGAAAATGTGGTCGGAACCACGATTGCAAAGGATCAATTCATCGATACCATATGATAGTATATTATTATTACAAGAAGCTTCCATGGTAGGATCTACATTGTTTCCATGGGCATGAACACAAAGTCCAAGGTCGACTCCCACTTCTCCAATGCATAACCTTTTATTCACTTCTCGCGTTTGATGAAGTTGCAGTGTTGAAATTTTATCTAGCAAAATACCAGAAGAGTATGACTCATGAAAACTTTCGAGTTCACACATATTAAGGAAGTTCAACCCACCGGGGCATCATGGAACCATATACCACAAGCTTCAATAGTAAATATCACCAACTCGAAAGCAGATCATGGTTGGCCAAATCCAGGAATATGATTTACCAATGGCATTATGTATCAGGGAAAGAACTTCCAAAGTGATTGAATATGAAGGACGTTGTTGGATAAAATACAACAAAGGATACGATGGTACTCAAGGGATCTGATGTAAGCATCGGTACTCAACCAGAGGAATAAACAATGCAAAGGCATTGGATTATAGAAACAACCAACTAATTCAAACTCAAATGCAAAGGAATTGTGATTCCCAAATCAAGGGATCAGAATCAAATGCTCTATTTAAGGATGGATTAGTTGAGTAGGCTTAGGGATACAATCGATGATAATTTGATTGGTCGAGATCCAGGTCATGTTTAAAATGACGTCTGAGCCAGAGGGATGAATTCTGGGTTGGAATGATGATTGCGAGCATTCGCGAACATATTGGATCAAAGACTCAAAATGACGGTGACAAGGATGCTCGTGAATATTGCTAGACATATGGAAATTATCCATAATGCAAGCAGACAAGTATTTGCAGAACAATAGTTGGCAATGGATTATCGAAAGACCGGATAGTATTTCAAAGTATCTTGTGGATCACATGATCAACTAGGAATGAACAAATCCTCTATGAGTGTGAGGAATTATCCGTAGATGTATTAAGTGGAAATGGGCCTGCAAGGCAGCATGCATAATGGATTCTCGCGGTATTGGAATGTTTCAGGGAATCTTGTAATAACAAGAGCAATTGGGGATGGAGGTATGAACAACGATTGTAGGTCGTTATCCATAACGATTTATCAGTGGTAGGGATTGCAACGGCGAAGGGCATAAGGGATTCTCAGACTTTCGGAGAATTTTTCAGGGTATCAAGTAATCTCAAGGGCAACTGGGGATGAAGATATGAACGACAAGTGTAAGTAGTTATCCACAAGGATTTATCGATGAAAGGGATTTGCAAAAGCGATGGCACAAGTCTCGAGAGAACATCATAGAGTATCTTCAGAATCTTCTGGTGTAGCAGGCGGTCATCTGGAATGAGGGGCTCTCCGGGAGAAAGTATTATCGAGAACCTAAAGTTAGATTTAGTAAAACCATTTTAATCCGGATAGAAGAGAGATTAGAGTCCCAGAGTATAGGTCGAGGAATAAAAGATCCTAATACCACCCGATGGCGACGTGGGCCCGTAAGCCACACAGCCATGTTAGTAAAACAATTTTCATCGACTAGACTCAACTTCGGCCAAGGAGTGTGGAAGGGGGATTCCTACAGGCAGTCGACTCTGATACCAACTTGTGACGCCCCTGAATCAATCGTACACTAATCATACACGCAAACATGTATGATCAAGATCAGGGATGTGACGCCCGGATAATTAAGCTACAGTAAACCTCTGCTAATGGTGCCACGTCACCTCGGTTACTGTTGATAAACTCGAGTTGGTTCAAGCCGATTCAAATTCAAATTCAAAATCAGGTAAACAATAAAGGTTTTCAAACGTTAGAATTTAAAATGTCCAAAATGTGTCAAATAAATCATGGATAATACTAGTGGAGAAACCACACTTTTATAAAATGTTTAAGGGTTCTAAAGTAATTAAAACAGCAGCTATGACAATTAATTAAATGCCTTTAAAAAAATTACAATAATGCAAACTATTTTATTTAGGTGTCAAACTTTTTTTGGGGTAGTAGAATAAGTTATAACATTAATTTAGGAGTTGTATTTATATTTTTATAAAACAAAAACTAAAAGAAAAGAAAATACAAAAACAGAAAACAAACAGAACAAAAAAAATA
>NC_041390.1:447228186-447235819 GCF_002162155.2 Triticum dicoccoides | reverse complement strand
GTCCCCGTCCTCCTCCCCAAAGGCTCCACCGAGCCTCGCCGACCCTCGTCTCTGCAACGCCGGTGAGGCCACGGCCTCCTCTTCCTCTGTGCGCCCGCTCTGCACGTCTCCCCGTCGCCACCCGCACCGGCCTCCCCTGCTCGACGCACCACCGCGCGCGCCCGGCGCTCGTCGCCGCGGCCACCGCGCGCGTGCGCCCCGTGCACGCCTCGCCATCCCACTCGTCGCGCCCGCACCCCCGTGCTCTCCGTGCGCTCACTGCGACCACCCCTGCCCGCTCGCGCCGTGGCCGTCGCCCCGCGCGGCTGTGTCCGGTGCCCCCCCTGGATTCCCGTAGTCGCCGCGGCCCGGCCTCGCCGCCACCGCTCCACCGTGCTGCCCCGCCTCCAGCCCCACGGGCCACTGCCGAGCCGGCGGCCACTTCCAGCGCCCGCGCCCACTGGGGCTCCATCCGGATCGGGCGCCCGTGCGCCCATGCACCCGTTAGGCCTAGGGGCCTATGACAAGGGGCCCCACCCTGGAACATTAAAAAAAACAATAATAATAAAATAATTAAATAAATAATAATAATTAAATTAATTAACTAATTAAGGGATTAATTAAGTTAATTAATCATAATTAGATTAACCTAATTAACTAATTAGTTTAATTAAACTCTAATTAGTTTAATTAAACAGTAGTTAACTTAATTAACTGCTAATTAGCCTAATCAGTCAATGATGAACGGGACCCACACGTCAGTTTGACTAGTCAACACCCCTGTTGACTGCTGATGTCATGCTGATGTCATGCTGACGTCAGCATACACTGTTCTGGATAATGTTGTATTAAATTAATTAAATAAATCCTGAAAATGATTTAAATCTTTTAAAATTAATAGAAAATAAACCGTAGCTCAGATGAAAAAACTTTGTACATGAAAGTTGCTCAGAACGACGAGACGATTCCGGATACGCATCCCGTTCGTCCGCCACACCTCCCTAACCTATCGAACTCGCAACTTTCCCCCTCTTTTTCATCTGTCCGAAAACGCGAAACACCGGGGATACTTTCCCGGATGTTTCCCCCCTTCACCAGTATCACCTCATACCGCGTTAGGGCACCCCTAGCACCGTTACTTGTCTTGTCATGCATCGTTATGCATCTGTTTGCATTATATTCATTGTTTCTTCCCCCCTCTTCTTCCGCTAGACACCGAGACCGACGCCGCTGCTACCCAGTACGACTACGGAGTTGACGACCCCTCTCTCTTGCCAGAGCAACCAGGCAAGCCCCCCCTTTGATCACCAGATATCGCCTACTCTTCTCTATACTGCTTGCATTAGAGTAGCGTAGCATGTTACTGCTTCCCGTTAATCCTATACTGATGCATAGCCTGTCCTTGCTACTACTGTTGTTACCTTTACCTGCAATCCTATTGCTTAGTATAGGATGCTAGTTTATCATCAGTGGCCCTACATCCTTGTCCGTCTGCCATGCTATACTCGGGCCGTGATCACTCGGGAGTTGATCACGGGTATATACTATTTACTTTATACATGATACATGTGGTGATTAAAGACGGGTCGGCTCGTAGGAGCACCTGCGAGTGGATCTTTGAGGCGGAGCGACAGGGCAGGTTCCGACCACCTAGGAGAGAGGTGGGCCTGGCCCTGGTCGGCGTTCGCAGATACTTAGCACTCTTAACGAGATCTGGGTATTTGATCTAAGTCTGGCCATTTGGTCTATATGCACTAACCATCTACGCGGGAGTAGTTATGGGTATCCCGGCGTCGTGGTATCAGCCGAAGCCTTCGTGACGTCAGCGACTGAGTGGCGCGCGCCGGATTGGACTGGAAGGCCACTAGGCTAGGTCTGCTTTCGGCCGCGTTCGCAACGTGCAGGTGTGCTAAGGGCGATGGGCCCAGACCCCTGGGCGCTTAGGTTTAGACCGGCGTGCTGACCTCTCTGTTGGTCTAGGTGGGGCTGCGACGTGTTGATCTTCCGAGGCCGGGCATGACCCAGGAAAGTGTGTCCGGCCAAATGGGATCGAGCGTGTTGGGGAATGTGGTGCACCCCTGCAGGGAAGTTTATCTATTCGAATAGCCGTGATCTTCGGTAACAGGACGACTTGGAGTTGTACCTTGACCTTATGACAACTAGAACCGGATACTTAATAAAACACACCCTTCCAAGTGCCAGATACAACCGGTGGTCGCTCTCTCTCAGGGATACGAGGAGGGGATCGCCGGGTAGGATTATTGCTATGCGATGATACTTGGAGGACTTCAGTCTACTCCCTTCTACATGCTGAAAGACGGAGGCTGCCAGAAGCATAGTCTTTGAAAGGATTAGCTATCCCCCTCTTATTCTGGCTTTCTGAAGTTCAGTCCACCGATATGGCCCTTTACACATTACCCATGCATATGTAGTGTAGCTTCTTGCTTGCGAGTACTTTGGATGAGTACTCACGGTTGCTTTCTCCTTCTTTCCCTCTATCCCTTCTACCTGGTTGTCGCAACCAGATGTTGGAGCCCAGGAGCCAGACGCCACCATCGACGACGACCAGGAGTAGTTAGGAGGATCCCAGGCAGGAGGTCTGCGCCTCTTTCGATCTGTATCCCAGTTTGTGCTAGCCTTCTTAAGGCAAACTTGTTTAACTTATGTCTGTACTCAGATATTGGTGCTTCCGCTGACTCGTCTATGATCGAGCTCTTGTATTCGAGCCCTCGAGGCCCCTAGCTTGTAATATGATGCTTGTATGACTTATTTTTATTTGTAGAGTTGTGTTGTGATATCTTCCCGTGAGTCCCTGGTCTTGATCGTACACGTTTGCGTGTATGATTAGTGTACGGTCAAATCGGGGGCGTCACAAGTTGGTATCAGAGCCGACTGCCTGTAGGAATCCCCCTTCCACACTCCTTGGCCGAAGTTGAGTCTAGTCATTGAAAAACTTTTACTAACATGGCTGTGCGGCTTACAAGCCCACGTCGCCATCTGGGTGGTATTAGGATCTTTTACTCCTCGATCCTTACTCCGGGACTCTGAACTCTCTTCTATTCGGGTTAAATGAATTTTGCTAAATCTAACATTAGGATCTCGTTATCACTTTCACCCGGAGAGCCCCTTATTACTGATGATCGTCTGCTGCACGTGAAGACCCTGAAGATACTCACCGCTGTTAACCCGAGAACTTGTATTCATCGCGTTTACAATTCCCCTTCCACCGTCAACCCTTATGGATAAATACTTGCAGTTGTTATGCTTGCATACATCCCTAGTTGGTCTTGTTATTACAAGGTACCCCGAAATACTCGTCGTATTTTCGAGAATCCTTTGAGCTTACTGCCTTGCTGTTCTTTGTCACCTGAATACCCCTACGGATAATTCTCGCACTCATCGAGTATCCGCTCATCCCCAGATATTCATGCAGTTCACAAAATTCTTCGAAATACCATTCGGTCTTCCGAAAATCCTGAGCAACCTATTGCTCCTGAAATTCTTGCTTGCTTGCATTATGGTTAATCCCATAATTAAGTATAGTAATCTTATTGGCAACCTTTGTCAATATCATTTTGAGTCCATTGACTCAATATGTTGCGAATGCTCGCAATCCTCACTCAGATCATAGAATTCATCCTTCCAGCTCAGATGTCAGTTAAAACGCGAGCTGGTCCTCGGCCAATCAGATTGCCATCGATTGTACCCCTAAGTCTATTCAACTTGTCCGTCCTTGATCAGAGCGTTTGCTCCTGATCCCTTGATTCGAAAATCATAATTCCTTTGTTATTTAAACGTTGAATTATTCAGATGTTCTATAAAATGATGCATTTGCATTCTTTCTTCCTCTGATTGGGTATTGATACTCACATCAGCTCCATTGTGGATCACCATATCCACTGTTGGATTATTATCCGACAATGTCCTTCATAATTAATCACCTTGTGAGTTCTTTCTCCGATACATAATGCCTTTGGTAAATTGGATCCTCTCTTTTTGCCAACCATGCTCTGCTTTCGAGCTGGTAATATTTACTCTCAAAGCTTGTGGTATATGTTTCCACGATACCCTGACGGGTTGAACCTATGCCTTCCTTAATTTGTGTGACCTCGAAAGTTATGCGGGTTAAACCCTGCTGACGCTTCATCAGATAACTTCTCAACACTACAACTTCGAAAAAGGGGAGGTAAATGTAAGGTTATGCATTGAAGAAGTGGGAGTCGACCTTGAACTTTGTGTTCATGCCCATGGACACGATGTAGATCTTATCATTAAAGCTTCTCTTAAATTTATTACTCCCTTGGTATAAGTTCATATTATATCTGGGATCTGGCCTTTTTGCAATCGTGGTTTCGACCATGTTATCTTTTAGGTACCGTTTCTCGTGCAAGTTTAAGCACTTGTCTTCTGCAGAGCAATACCCCAGTCCAACCTCTACTTTGATCTGTCGTCGAGTATTATCCCCTGGTATCTCGAGGATACCACGGAATACATAACTTCTTATGAGTTCTGCATCAACTAATATTCTTGCCAATTCCATTTTTCCAACGGGTTCTCAGTTGTTAGAACCCCTCAAGGACACCGACAACTGAATTGAGTCCGCACTACGATTCAACAACTCTTGGTAACCTTCATTACTTACGAGTCTGAACTCGATCACGTCATTCCGAGCCTACTCGGCTATATCATTATCGTGCCAAATTTTAACTGTGCTACCTGGTCCTTCTTTCCGGAGCACAATTTCGACGATGGGCTAAGCTTACGCCGATCTTCCTTGTCTTATCGTTTCACCTCAAACAACAAACTTGATTTCAAGTTTGTGTCGTACCCATGGTTCCAATAACCTTTCGCTTCATCATTCGTTTGACTAGATGCCATCACCGATTGATTACATCTTCATGAAATCTCTCGACAAATGTGTTGTGATCATCATCAGCATTCCGAGCTCTTCCAAGATATCAATTGAGTTCATGATGAAGTAATACCATCCTTACCCTCGATGATTTGTGTTACCATCGACCACTTTATTGCCTTCCGTTCAACACAAACTTGTTCGTGTTTTGTGTTATACCTTGAGATCCTTGATATCCAGCATTTGTTCTTCTTTACCTTGGAATATTACCACCTTTTATGTCAAGAATGTCGTGGTAATTTTACCGCCTCTTGAGGATTCTTGATATAGTAATATCTCTCACCTTTTGCGTTCATTTCTTGGTCTCCGTGTTCTAAACCGGAATACCGACAAATGGTCTGTGATGTGTAAATTCTAAACTTCTAGCAACCCTATTGCTTCGAAGTTAAGGGTCATCATTTCATTTTTAGACCATTGGTTATCGAATCACCATTCTAACATTGATCATGCTACCTAAACCCATATTTCGGGTGCACTTTTCAACCAATGTTTAAACTACGTATGTTCTCCTAGAGCATACCACACTATATCATTTGATCTGACAAATGTTATCTCCTTGTTCACATAAGTGTGGAAATCCATCTTTTGAAAATCTCAATGAATTGTCGCTGAGTCAATCAGCCACCCCCTCACCTCTTCTTGATTTAATGATGAACTCTTGTTTCGGAACTCGCTTCCATAGTTCATTTCTCGAGGATCTTACATTGTCGTCTCGTCTATTTTGTTGCACCTTTTCTTCTCAGGCATCCTGAGTCTGAGGCATCCTGGCACCAATCAGATCTGAATCTCGATCAGATATGATGGTTGGAACATATTTGCAAGAGTTATTACATTGGTCCTTATATATCGGTAAGGTGGGGTCATGCCTATCACACCTAGTCGGAGGACTTGTTGTTATAGATTCCTTTTTAGCAAGGCTATCCCTTCTTCCATGAGGGAATTGTAAGACCTATTCTTCAAGTTATTCCTGATGGATCCTTTGTGTTTCCAAAGTCTGATCTTCACCTGTTGACCATGTCCATGCTATCTCGAGGCATGTCTGTGGTACTCCGATTTTCAATAAGAGCATTGAAAGCTCAATGCTAAGTTTTCTTTAACCATTATCCAAACACCGTTGTATGGGTAATGTTATGAAATTCCTCTCCCCTGACTTAAAGGGTTTTCTACATGATATCCTGCCACGGATATCATGCTCTGCTGGTCCTTGGGAGGGATATATCCCTGAATTATGTGTTTAAAACACATTTTCCTTTCCATTCTTCTGTTAAACCTGATAATCACATTTTCCTTCCCGTTGTATTGTTAAGCTTTCTTGTGATCTATATGATCTAAGCGGTAATATTCTCCTGCTTATGTAAACACCTCGGTGTACAATTCAGTCAGCAAGACCCTGTTACTATTGTTGATGACATTTCGGTAGCCACCGATGGACGAGAACCTTGCCTATTGGCCCGCCTCGTTCAACGAGCGGGAAAATGGTTCTCTTCGTCCCTCGCCCTTGGTACCGATGTTGTTGCCGACATAACTGATAGGCTGATCCTCTGACATGCCTTGCTATCATGACCATGCAAGATGTCAACGCCCATCCTTATTTTAACCCACATGGTGGGCCCATAACCCACAGGTCCCAGGATCGAAACCTGACTCTCCTGTACACCCTGTTGTCAAAGTTATTCCTCGTGCTTGACTTTGTATGTAATTCACGGGCCTCCTGCCTATTGATCTATTCTGGTATAAGACGCAATACTTATTCCCAATTGCTTTGAACCGCTTTCACGCCCTATAAGGGGCATCGAACGATTGTCTATCCGCTTGAAACTTCTTATGGTACCTTCTTACCTTGCTCTCGATGTGTTTCATTTGTTCAACTCGAGAGATAGTCATGTGTTCATTCATGGGATAACCCCAGATGATTACCCCTTATAGCATCCTATCGTTATCAACCTGCCCCTTACCTGTTCGTAAGTACGATGGAGTTCCCGAAGAAAGGATGCCGACTTCCTCATGATTACCCGCAGCAGAGGAATGAAGCATCAATGTAATGGATCAACCTCTTCGAGAAGAACAACCGAGACCAAGAACACTCCCTAGAATTTTGTAACCCGAACCTTCCCCCTTTACTTCCCTCTTAAATCTCGGGACGAGATTTCTTGTAGTGGAGGAGAATTGTGACGCCCGGATAATTAAGCTACAGTAAACCTCTGCTAATGGTGCCACGTCACCTCGGTTACTGTTGATAAACTCGAGTTGGTTCAAGCCGATTCAAATTCAAATTCAAAATCAGGCAAACAATAAAGGTTTTCAAACGTTAGAATTTAAAATGTCCAAAATGTGTCAAATAAATCATGGATAATACTAGTGGACAAACCACACTTTTATAAAATGTTTAAGGGTTCTAAAGTAATTAAAACAGCAGCTATGACAATTGATTAAATGCCTTTAAAAAAATTACAATAATGCAAACTATTTTATTTAGGTGTCAAACTTTTTTTGGGGTAGTAGAATAAGTTATAACATTAATTTAGGAGTTGTATTTATATTTTTATAAAACAAAAACTAAAAGAAAAGAAAATACAAAAACATAAAACAAACAGAACAAAAAAAATATAAAAGACCCCCCCCACACTGGGCCAGCTGTTAGCCAGGCCGGCCCAGCTACTGGCCAGCCCAACTGGCCCCAACCGGCCCACCCCGCGCCTGGCCTACATGGCCCTCACCCCGAAACCCTAACCCCCTCCCCTA
>NC_041390.1:447227467-447227992 GCF_002162155.2 Triticum dicoccoides | reverse complement strand
AACGAACCTCCCGCCCGACGCCGCCAGCCGTCGCCTCCACCTCGCCCTCGTCCGCCGCCACGCCGCCCCACGCCGCCTGGATCGCCCCCTCGCCGCCGCTCCGCTAAGGCCGCCGCCCTTGCCGGACTCCTCCGCGCCCCTCCTCTCACCTCCCTCGACTGGATCGGGGCAGCGCCCCGCTGCCCACCTCGGCGGGCGCCTCCCGTCCCCACCACCAGGCTGGCGCCCCTCGCTGGAACCGCCACGCCTTCGCCGGACCTCCCCCTCTACGTTGCCGTCGTCCCCGTCCTCCTCCCCAAAGGCTCCACCGAGCCTCGCCGACCCTCGTCTCTGCAACGCCGGTGAGGCCACGGCCTCCTCTTCCTCTGTGCGCCCGCTCTGCACGTCTCCCCGTCGCCACCCGCACCGACCTCCCCTGCTCGACGCACCACCGCGCGCGCCCGGCGCTCGTCGCCGCGGCCACCGCGCGCGTGCGCCCCGTGCACGCCTCGCCATCCCACTCGTCGCGCCCGCAACCCCGCGCTC
>NC_041390.1:447178458-447227157 GCF_002162155.2 Triticum dicoccoides | reverse complement strand
CCGTAGTCGCCGCGGCCCGGCCTCGCCGCCACCGCTCCACCGTGCTGCCCCGCCTCCAGCCCCACGGGCCACTGCCGAGCCGGCGGCCACTTCCAGCGCCCGCGCCCACTGGGGCTCCATCCGGATCGGGCGCCCGTGCGCCCATGCACCCGTTAGGCCTAGGGGCCTATGACAAGGGGCCCCACCCTGGAACGTTTTATTAAAAAAAAGAAAAAAACAATAATAATAAAATAAATAAATAAATAATAATAATTAAATTAATTAACTAATTAAGGGATTAATTAAGTTAATTAATCATAATTAGATTAACCTAATTAACTAATTAGTTTAATTAAACACTAATTAGTTTAATTAAACAGTAGTTAACTTAATTAACTGCTAATTAGCCTAATCAGTCAATGACGAACGGGACCCACACGTCAGTTTGACTAGTCAACACCCCTGTTGACTGCTGATGTCATGCTGATGTCATGCTGACATCAGCATGCACTGTTCTGGATAATGTTGTATTAAATTAATTAAATAAATCCTGAAAATGATTTAAATCTTTTAAAATTAATAGAAAATAAACCGTAGCTCGGATGAAAAAACATTGTACATGAAAGTTGCTTAGAACGACGAGACGATTCCGGATACGCAACCCGTTCGTCCGCCACACCTCCCTAACCTATCGAACTCGCAACTTTCCCCCTCTTTTTCATCTGTCCGAAAACGCGAAACACCGGGGATACTTTCCCGGATGTTTCCCCCCTTCACCAGTATCACCTCATACCGCGTTAGGGCACCCCTAGCACCGTTACTTGTCTTGTCATGCATCGTTATGCATCTGTTTGCATTATATTCATTGTTTCTTCCCCCCTCTTCTTCCGCTAGACACCGAGACCGACGCCGCTGCTACCCAGTACGACTACGGAGTTGACGACCCCTCTCTCTTGCCAGAGCAACCAGGCAAGCCCCCCCTTTGATCACCAGATATCGCCTACTCTTCTCTATACTGCTTGCATTAGAGTAGCGTAGCATGTTACTACTTCCCGTTAATCCTATACTGATGCATAGCCTGTCCTTGGTACTACTGTTGTTACCTTTACCTGCAATCCTATTGCTTAGTATAGGATGCTAGTTTATCATCAGTGGCCCTACATCCTTGTCCGTCTGCCATGCTATACTCGGGCCGTGATCACTCGGGAGTTGATCACGGGTATATACTATTTACTTTATACATGATACATGTGGTGATTAAAGACGGGTCGGCTCGTAGGAGCACCTGCGAGTGGATCTTTGAGGCGGAGCGACAGGGCAGGTTCCGACCACCTAGGAGAGAGGTGGGCCTGGCCCTGGTCGGCGTTCGCAGATACTTAGCACGCTTAACGAGATCTGGGTATTTGATCTAAGTCTGGCCATTTGGTCTATACACACTAACCATCTACGCGGGAGTAGTTATGGGTATCCCGGCGTCGTGGTATCAGCCGAAGCCTTCGTGACGTCAGCGACTAAGTGGCGCGCGCCGGATTGGACTGGAAGGCCACTAGGCTAGGTCTGCTTTCAGCCGCGTTCGCAACATGCAGGTGTGCTAAGGGCGATGGGCCCAGACCCCTGGGCGCTTAGGTTTAGACCGGCGTGCTGACCTCTCTGTTGGTCTAGGTGGGGCTGCGACGTGTTGATCTTCCGAGGCAGGCATGACCTAGGAAAGTGTGTCCGGCCAAATGGGATCGAGCGTGTTGGGGAATGTGGTGCACCCCTGCAGGGAAGTTTATCTATTCGAATAGCCGTGATCTTCGGTAACAGGACGACTTGGAGTTGTACCTTGACCTTATGAGAACTAGAACCGGATACTTAATAAAACACACCCTTCCAAGTGCCAGATACAACCGGTGGTCGCTCTCTCTCAGGGATACGAGGAGGGGATCGCCGGGTAGGATTATTGCTATGCGATGATACTTGGAGGACTTCAGTCTACTCCCTTCTACATGCTGCAAGACGGAGGCCGCCAGAAGCGTAGTCTTCGAAAGGATTAGCTATCCCCCTCTTATTCTGGCTTTCTGCAGTTCAGTCCACCGATATGGCCCTTTACACATTACCCATGCATATGTAGTGTAGCTTCTTGCTTGCGAGTACTTTGGATGAGTACTCACGGTTGCTTTCTCCTTCTTTCCCTCTATCCCTTCTACCTGGTTGTCACAACCAGATGTTGGAGCCCAGGAGCCAGACGCCACCATCGACGACGACCAGGAGTAGTTAGGAGGATCCTAGGTAGGAGGTCTACGCCTCTTTCGATCTGTATCCCAGTTTGTGCTAGCCTTCTTAAGACAAACTTGTTTAACTTATGTCTGTACTCAGATATTGTTGCTTCCGCTGACTCGTCTATGATCGAGCTCTTGTATTCGAGCCCTCGAGGCCCCTGGCTTGTAATATGATGCTTGTATGACTTATTTTTATTTGTAGAGTTGTGTTGTGATATCTTCTCGTGAGTCCCTGATCTTGATCGTACACGTTTGCGTGTATGATTAGTGTACGGTCAAATCGGGGGCATCACAAGGGACTCACGGGAAGATATCACAACACAACTCTAACAATAAAATAAGTCATACAAGCATCATATTACAAGCCAGGGGCCTCGAGGGCTCGAATACAAGAGCTCGATCATAGACGAGTCAGCGGAAGCAACAATATCTGAGTACAGACATAAGTAAACAAGTTTGTCTTAAGAAGGCTGGCACAAACTGGGATACAGATCGAAAGAGGCGCAGGCCTCCTGCCTGGGATCCTCCTAAACTACTCCTTGTCATCGTCAGCGGGCTGCACGTAGTAGTAGGCACCTCCCGAGTAGTAGTAGTCATCATCGACAGTGGCGTCTGGCTCCTAGACTCCAACGTCTGGTCACAGCAAACGGGTATAGGAAAGGGGGAAAAGGGGGAGGAAAGCAACCGTGAGTACTCATCCAAAGTATTCGCAAGCAAGGAGCTACACTGCATATGCATGGGTATATGTGTAAAGGGCCATATCGGTGGACTGAACTACAGAATGCCAGAATAAGAGGGGGATAGCTAATCCTGTCGAAGACTACGCTTCTGGCAGTCTCTGTCTTGCAGCATGTAGAAGAGAGTAGACTGAAGTCCTCCAAGTAGCATCGCATAGCATAATCCTACCCAACGATCCCCTCCTCGTCGCCATGTTAGAGAGCGATCATCGGATTATATCAGGCACTTTGGAGGGTGTGTTTTATTAAGTATCCGGTTCTAGTGGCCATAAGGTCAAGGTACAACTCCAAGTCGTCTTGTTACCGAAGATCACGACTATTCGAATAGTTTAACTTCTTTGCAGGGGTGCACCACATTTCCCAACACGCTCGATCCCCTTTGTCTGGACACACTTTTCTAGGTCATGCCTGGCCTCGGAAGATCAACATGTTGCAGCCCTACCTAGGCACAACAGAGAGGTCAGCACACCGGTCTAAATCCTATGGCGCAGGGGTCTGGGCCCATCGCCCATTGCACACCTGCACGTTGCGTACGTGGCCGGTGAGCAGACCTAGCCTCCCTTATACAAGAGCAAGCGTTCCAGTCCAATCCGGCGCGCGCCGCTCAGTCGCTGACATCACGAAGGCTTCGACTGATACCACGACGTCGAGTGCCCATAACTGTCCCCGCGTAGATGGTTAGTGCGTATAGGCCAGTAGCCAGACTCAGATCAAATACCAAGATCCCATTAAGTGTGTTAAGTATCCGCGAACGCCGACCAGGGCCATGCCCACCTCTCTCCTAGGTGTCCTCAACCTGCCCGGTCGCTCCGTCACAAAGCAACAGTCAGGGACTGTCGGGAACCCAGGCCCACCTCTACCGGGATGGAGCCACCCGCCCCTTCAGCCCCCATCTCCGAACAGTATCATAAGTAATATAACAGTATAAGTATATATCATATGCCCGTGATCACCTCCCCAGTGATCACGGCCCAGTAGTATAGCATGGCAGACGGACAAGAGTGTAGGGCCATTGATGGAACACTAGCATCATATACTAAGCATTTAGGATTGTAGGTAAAGGTAACAACACTAGTAGCAAGGACATGCTATGCATCAAGATAGGATCAATTAATTAGAGATGACCAAGAGGTGGTCCACATGTCATTTGCTATTAAAGTAAATTAGCACCAATTTAACACTAACTAACCTAATCCTAATTAAACAAGGGGCCGGCCGTACTGGACAACGGCTCAGCCGGCCACACACGCGACACACACACACTAATTACACAGGGCCGGCCACTCACAACACGCAACACCTAGGGGTTAAATATGTTCTCTGTTAACAGAAGATAGCAATTTGTGTTTTTCATAGGATTTAATCCATGCATCAAATGGATTTGGTCCAATGAACACATTTGAGCCTTGTCAAGTGTACTACCTTGCCATATTTTTTTAGCCCTGATAACATTTGTTAACCGCAGTTTAGGAGCAGTTGAGGGGTTACTCGATGTAATTTTCATATTAATATTCTACAGTAATTAGTAGCAGCAGCCAACACAAACAGGCGGCGGCTAGAGTAGCAAAGCAGCAGAGGAAGGCTCGGCAGCAGCATTAACCAGCAGCTATGCGGCAGAGTAGAGCAACGGCAAGACGAGCAGCGACAGCAAAGCAGCAGTGACAACAACAGTTGAGCAGGCGCAGGCCTGGGCGGGGAGCCACGGAGGGTGCGGCTAGGCGAGCACTAGGCGGAGACGGGCGCGGGGCGCGGTTGGCAGCGGCGGCGACAACAGAAGCAGAGGCAGCGGCGCAGCAGAACAAGGTAGCAGCGGGAGGAGGCCGACCGGTGGGCAGTGGCCACGCGCGCATGCAGGGCGAGGCCTGAGTGTGACGAGCGCGCACGGGGGAAGCGGGCGGGCGCGGCCTGGTGCATGGGGTGACGCAGTACGCGCAGGGGCAAGCACGGACTGGTGCGGTTGGGCGTGCTTGGCCATCGGCCATGCAGGGCACGGGGAGAGGAGGTATGGGTCATGTCGGAAGGCGGGGGAGACGAGGAGCACAATGCCGTGCTCGTACGCGAGCGGTAGTGGCTGTGGCCATGGCTGCGCCATGCCCGGCGGCGAGGAGCTCTCGGTCATGACGGGACAACGATGGGGCGACGAAAATGAGTGGGGAAGAGAGGAGGTTGACATGGAGCTCACCTAGGGAGCACAAGGAGGCTCGGTGAGTAGCTTACGAGCAGCAGGGGGTAGCCGGATTTGGCGATGAACGCCGACGACCGAAGGAAGTAGATGAAGTCGATCCCGGCGATGTCGTCCCCTCCAGCTCAAACGGTGGTGCATAGAGGACGTAGACGAACACTGCGGAGCTCCTGGACTTGTTGCAGCGACGAGGGGATTCCGGTGGCCGCGGGATCGACGAGGTGGCGGCGACCACGCGCTCGGACGATGAAGAAAAAGAAAGGGGCGAGCGAGAGGGAGGAATGGTTGGCCTAGGTTTTGTCTGATCCGTCGGGGAGGGCTTTATACACCTCGGGGTGCCGGTGGATGATCGACACGGCGACAGACGAGGCCATGGCGGGCGTGGATGCACGCCACGCACGGGCACTGCCTCCTCTCTGTACAGAGAAGGAGGAAAAGGCCGTGGTGGGCCTGGGTCTGCACTGTAGCATTGGGCTACAAGTGCACATCGTAGCTTTTAGTTTTTCTATTTTTTTATTTCCTTTTCTCTTTTTTTGCCTCAGCTTCTATTTATTTTAGTTTTAGTAAAAATACAAAAGTTGTACCTAATTTACTATATGTAATTATGCCACTGCCACAAATATTTTGACACATTAAATACAGTAGTTTGTATTTGTTTATTATTTTAAGAGCATCTAAATAATAGTTTTGTCGCTGTTTTACTTATTATAGTGCAATTTAATACTTTAAAGAAGTGTGGTTTCTTCTGCAATATTTAGTATGGATTATTTGGCTCAATCCAAACATTTTAGTTTAAATATTTGAAAAGTTTTACCGTTTGACTTGACGTTGAATTTTTAATTCGAATGGGATTTGAATCAGAGTGAGTTTAGTACCGTAACAGTGGTGACGTCGCGTCATTAGTAGAGGGTTACTGTAGCTTAATTATATGGGCGTCACATTGTTGCATTATATACAACGCTTCTTTAAGAAAACCATTAAGGAATGTAGTTCTGATATCCATTTGCCAGATTTCATAAAATGCGACAACTGCTAACATGATTCAGACAGACTTTTAAGCATTGATACGAGTGAGAAAATCTCATCGTAGTCAACACCTTGAACTTGTCGAAAACCTTTTGTGACAATTCAAGCTTCGTAGATAGTAACACTATTATCAGCGTATGTCTTCCTCTTGAAGATCCATTTATTCTGAATTGCTCACCGCTCATCGGGCAAGTCAATCAAAGTCCATGATTTGTTCTCATACATGGATCCCATCTCAGATTTCATGGCCTTAAGCCATTTCGCGGAATTTGGGCTCATCATCGCTTCCTCATAGTTCGTAAGTTCATCATGGTCTAGTAACATGACTTCCAGAACAGGATTACCGTACCACTCTGGTGCGGAACGTACTCAGGTTGACCTATGAGGTTCGGTAGTAACTTGATCTGAAGTTTCATCATCATCATCATCATCATCATTAACTTCCTTACTAATTGGTGTAGGCATCACTGGAACTGATTTATGTGATGAACTACTTTCCAATTCGGGAGAAGGTACAGTTACCTCATCAAGTTCTACTTTCCTCCCACTCACTTCTTTCGAGAGAACAATCCTTCTCTAGAAAGGATCCACTCTTAGCAACAAAGATCTTGCCTTCGCATCTATGATAGAAGGTGTACCCAACAGTTTCTTTTGGGTATCTTATGAAGACGCACTTCTTCGATTTGGGTTTGAGCTTATTAGGCTGAAACTTTTTCACATAAGCATCGCAACCCCAAACTTTAAGAAACGACAACTTAGGTTTCTTGCTAAACCACAGTTCATACGGTGTCATCTCAACGGATTTTTAGATGGTGCCCTATTTAACGTGAATGCAGCTGTTTCTAATGCATAACCCCAAAATGATAGTGATAAATCGGTAAGAGACATCATAGATCGCACCATATCTAATAAAGTATGGTTATGACGTTCAGACACACCATTACGCTGTGGTGTTCCAGGTGGCGTGAGTTGTGAAACTATTCCGCATTGTTTCAAATGAAGACCAAACTCGTAACTCAAATATTCTCCTCCACGATCAGATCGTAGAAAGTTAATTTTCTTGTTACGATGATTTTCCACTTCACTCTAAAATTCTTTGAACTTTTCAAATGTTCCGGACTTATGTTTTATCAAGTAGATATACGCATATCTGCTCAAATCATCTGTGAAGGTCAGAAAATAACGATACCCGCCACGAGCATCAACACTCATCTGACTACATACATCAGTATGTATAATTTCCAATAAGTCTGTTGCTCGTTCCATTGTTCCGGAGAACGGAGTCTTAGTCATCTTGCCCATGAGGCATGGTTCGCAAGAATCAAATGATTCATAATCAAGTGATTCCAAAAGTCCATCCGCATGGAGTTTCTTCATGCGCTTTACACCAATATGACCTAAACGGCAGCGCCACAAGTATGTTGCACTATCATTATCAACTTTGCATCTTTTGGCTTCAATATTATGAATATGTGTATCGCTACGATCGAGATTCATTAAACCATTTATTTTAAGTGTACGACAATAGATGGTTTTATTCATGTAAACAGAACAACAATTATTCATTGACTTAAATGAATAACCGTATTGCAATAAACATGATCCAATCATATTATGCTCAACGCAAACACCAAATAACATTTATTTAGGTTCAATACTAATCTCGAAGGTAGAGGGAGTATGCAATGGTGATCTTATCAACCTTGGAATCTCTTCCAACACACATCGTCACTTTGCCCTCAACTAGTCTCTGTTCATTTTGTAACTCCTGTTTCGAGTTACTAATCTTAGCAACTGAATCATTATCAAATACCTAGGGGTTACAATGAACACTAGTAAAGTACACATAAATAATCTATATATCAAATATACCTTTGTTCACTTTGCCATCCTTCTTATCCGCCAAGTATTTGGGGTAGTTCCGCTTCCTGTGACCATTTCCTTTGCAGTAGAAGCACTCAGTTTCAGGCTAGGGTCTAGCTTTGGGCTTCTTCATGGGAGTGGCAACTTGCTTGCCATTCTTCTTGAAGTTCCCTTTCTTTCCCTTGCCCTTTTACTTGAAACTAGTGGTCTTGTCAACCATCAACACTTGATGCTTTTCTTGATTTCTACCTTCGCTGATTTCAGCATCGCGAAGAGCTCGAGGAATCATTTTTGTCATCCCTTGCATATTATAGTTCATCACGAAGTTCTAGTAACTTGGTGATAGTGACTAGAGAACTCTATCGATCACTATGTTATCTGGAAGATTAACTCCCACTTGATTCAAGAGATTGTAGTGCTCAGACATTCTGAGCACATGCTCACTGGTTGAGCTATTCTCCTCCATCTTGTAGGCAAAGTATTTGTCAGAGGTCTCATACCTCTCGACCCGGGCATGAGTCTGAAATACAATTTTCAGCTCTTGGAACATCTTATATGTTCCATGGCGTTCAAAACGTTTTTGAAGTCCCGGTTCTAAGCCGTAAAGCATGGTGCACTAAACTATCAAGTAGTCAACATACCGAGCTTTGCCAAACGTTCATAACGTCTGCATCTGCTCCAGCAATAGGCCCGTCACCTAGTCGTGCATCAAGGGCATAATTCTTCTGTGCAGCAATGAGGATAATCCTCAGATCACGGAGCTAGTCCGCATCATTGCTACTAACATCTTTCAACATAGTTTTTCTCTAGGAACATATCATAAATAAAACAGGGAAGCTATACGTGAGCAACTGATCTACAACACAGATATGCAAATACTATCAGGACTAAGTTCATGATAAATTTAAGTTCAATTAATCATATTACTTAAGAACTCCCACTTAGATAGACATCCCTTTAATCATCTAAGTGATCACGTGATCCATATCAACTAAACCATGTCTGATCATCATGTGAGACAGTGTAGTTTTCCATGGTGAACATCACTATGTTGATCATATCTACTATATGATTCGCACTCGACCTTTTGGTCTCAGTGTTCCGAGGCCATATCTGCATATGCTAGGCTCGTCAAGTTTAACCCGAGTATTCCGCATGTGCAAAACTGGCTTGCACCCGTTGTATGTGAACGTAGAGCTTATCACACCCGATCATCACCTGGTGTCTCACCACGAAGAACTGTCGCAACAGTGCCTTGAAATTTTAGTAAGGGATCATCTCATAATCATACCGTCGTACTAAGGAAAATAAGATGCATAAAAGATAAACATCACATGCAATCAAAATATGTGACATGATATGGCATCATCATCTTGTGCCTTTGATCTCCATCTCCAAAGTACTGTCATGATCTCCATCGTCACCGGCATGACACCATGATCTCCATCATCTTAATCTTTATCTACGTGTCATCACATGGTCGTCTCGCCAACTATTGCTTTTGCAACTATTGCCATCGCATAGCGATAAAGTAAAGTGATTATATGGCGCTTGCATATTATGCAATAAAGAGACAATCATAAGGCTCATGCCAGTTGCCGATAACTTTAACAAAACATGATCATCTTATTCAACAATTTATATCTCATCATGTTTTGACCATATCACATCACAACATGCCCTACAAAAAATAGTTAGACATCATCTACTTTGTTGTTGCAAGTTTTACGTGGCTGCTACGGGCTTAGCAAGAACCGTTCTTACCTACGGCATAAAAACCACAACGTGGTATAGTGATTGCTTTTTGTTCTTCAGAAAGAACCCTGTTCATTGAATCCGATTCAACTAAAGTTGGAGAAGCAGACACCAACTAGCCACCTGTGTGCGAAGCACGTCGGTAGAACCAGTCTCGTGTAAGCGTACACGTAATGTCGGTCTGAGCCGCTTCATCCAATAATACCACTGAATCAAGAATCAACTAGTGATGGCAAGAAATATGTATATACCCACGCCCACAACTCCTTTGTGTTCTACTCGTGCATATAACATCTACGCATAGACCTGGCTCTATTACCACCATTGGGGAACGCAGTATTTAAAAATTTTCCTACGATCACGCGAGATCTATCTAAGAGATGCATAGCAACGAGAGGGGAAGAGTATGTCTATGTACCCTCGTAGACCGAAAGCGGAAGCATTATGAAACGTGGTTGATGTAGTCGAACGTCTTTGCGATCCAACCGATCAAGTATCGAATGCACGTCACCTCTGCGATCTGCACACATTCAGCTCGGTGACGTCCCTCATACTCTTGATCCTGCTGAGGCTGAGGGAGAGTTTCGTCAGCGCGATGGCATGATGATGGTGATGATGAAGTTACTGACGCAGGGCTTCGCCTAAGCACCACAATGATATGACCAAGGTGGAATTATGTGGAGGGGGGCACCGCACACAGCTAAACAATCAACTTGTGTGTCTATGGGGTGCCCCTCCCCCGTATATAAAGGAGGGGAGGAGGGGAGGGCCGGCCCTCTCTATGGCGCGCCCAAGGGGGAGTCCTACTCCCAGTAGGAGTAGGTTCCCCCTTCCCTAGTTGGAGTAGGAGAAGAAGGAAGAGGGAGAGAAAGGGAAGGAAAGGGGGCACCCAATTCGGATTGCGCTTGGGGGCGCCCTCCACCTAGCCGCCTTCTCCTCTCTCCCACTAAGGCCCAATAAGGCCCATTGCCTCTCTGGGGGGTTCTGGTAACCCTCCGGTACTCCGGTAAATGCCCGAACTCATTCGGAACCATTCCGATGTCCAAACATAGCCTTCCAATATATTGATCTTTACGTCTCGACCATTTCGAGACTCCTCGTCATGTCCATGATCACATCTAGGACTCCGAACAACCTTCGGTACATCAAAACACATAAACTCATAATACTATTCGTCATCGAACGTTAAGCGTGCGGACCCTACGGGTTCGAGAATTATGTAGACATGACTGAGACTCACTTCCGGTCAATAACCAATAGCAGAACCTGGATGCTCATATCGGTTCCTACATATTCTACGGAGATCTTTACCGGTCAAACCGCATAACAACATATGTTGTTCCCTTTGTCATCGGTATGTTACTTTCCCGAGATTCGATCGTCGGTATCATCATACCTAGTTCAATCTTGTTACTAGCAAGTATCTTTACTCGTTCCGTAATGCATCATCCTATAACTAACTCATTAGTCACATTGCTTGCAAGGCTTATAGTGATGTGCATTACCGAGAGGGCCCAGAGATACCTCTCCGACAATCGGAGTGACAAATCCTAATCTCGATCTATGCCAACTCAACAAACACCACTGGAGACACCAATAGAGCATCTTTATAATCACCCAGGTACGTTGTGATGTTTGATAGCACACTAATGTTGGGGAACGTAGTAATTTCAAAAAAATTCCTACGCACACGCAAGATCATGGTGATGCCTAGTAGGAGTCCACCAAGAGGGGAGGAAGGGAGAAGGAAGTGGAGGAGAAGGAAAGGTGGCCGGCCCCCTTTTCCCTAGTCCAATTCGGACTAGAGGGGAGGGGGCGCAGCAGCCCCTTGGCCCTTTATCCTCTTCCCACTAAAGCCCATCAAGGCCCATTGCTTCTCCCATAACTACCCGGTACTCCGAAAAATATCCGAATCACTCGGAACCTTTCCGATGTCCGAATATAGTCGTCCAATATATCGATCTTTACGTCTCGACCATTTCGAGACTCCTCGTCATGTCCCCGATCTCATCCGGGACTCTGAACTCCTTTGGTACATCAAAACTCATAAACTCATAATATAACTGTCATCGAAACCTTAAGCATGCGGACCCTACGGGTTCGAGAACAATGTAGACATGACCGAGACACGTCTCCGGTCAATAACCAATAGCGGGACTTGGATGCCCATATTGGCTCCTACATATTCTACGAAGATCTTTATCGGTCAGACCGCATAACAACATACGTTGTTCCCTTTTGTCATCGGTATGTTACTTTCCCGAGATTCGATCGTCGGTATCCAATACCTAGTTCAATCTCGTTACCGGCAAGTCTCTTTACTCGTTCTATAATACATCATCCCGCAACTAACTCATTAGTTGCAATGCTTGCAAGGCTTAAGTGATGTGCATTACCGAGAGGGCCCAGAGATACCTCTCCGACAATCGGAGTGACAAATCCTAATCTCGAAATACGCCAACCCAACATGTACCTTTGGAGACACCTGTAGAGAACCTTTATAATCACCCAGTTACGTTGTGACATTTGGTAGCACACAAAGTGTTCCTCCGGCAAATGGGAGTTGCATAATCTCATAGTCATAGGAACGTGTATAAGTCATGAAGAAAGCAATAACAACATACTAAACGATCGGGTGCTAAGCTAATGGAATGGGTCATGTCAATCAAATCATTCACTTAATGATGTGATCCCATTAATCAAATAACAACTCTTTGTCCATGGTTAGGAAACATAACCATCTTTGATTAACGAGCTAGTCAAGTAGAGGCATACTAGTGACACTCTGTTTGTCTATGTATTCACACATGTATTATGTTTCCGGTTAATACAATTCTAGCATGAATAATAAACATTTATCATGAAATAAGGAAATAAATAATAACTTTATTATTGCCTCTAGGGCATATTTCCTTCAGTCTCCCACTTGCACTATAGTCAATAATCTAGATCACATCACCATGTGATTAACATCGATAGTTCACATCATCATGTGATTAACACCCATAGTTCACATCGCCATGTGACCAACACCCAAAGGGTTTACTAGATTCAGTAATCTAGTTCACATCGCTATGTGATTAACACCCAAGGAGTACTAAGGTGTGATCATGTTTTGCTTGTGAGAGAATGTTAGTCAACGGGTCTGCCACATTCAGATCCGCATGTATTTTGCAAATTTCTATGTCAACAATGCTCTGCATGGAGCTACTCTAGCTAATTGCTCCCACTTTCAATATGTATCTAGACCGAGACTTAGAGTCATCTAGATTAGTGTCTAAACTTGCATCGGCGTAACCCTTTACGATGAACCTTTTTTCACTTCCATAATCGAGAAACATATCCTTATCCCACTAAGGATAATTTTGACCGCTGTCCAGTGATCTACTCCTAGATCACTATCGTACTCCCTTGCCAAACTCAGTGGTAGGGCATACAATAGATCTGGTATACAGCATGGCATACTTTATAGAACCTATGACTGAGGCATAGGGAATGACTTTCATTCTCTTTCTATCTTCTGCCGTGGTCGGGCTTTGAGTCTTACTCAACTTCACACCTTGTAACACAGGCAAGAAACCTTTTCTTTGACTGTTCCATTTTGAACTACTTCAAAATCTTGTCAAGGTATGTACTCATTGAAAAAACATATCAAGTGTCTTGATCTATCTCTATAGATCTTGATACTCAATATGTAAGCAGCTTCACCGAGGTCTTTCTTTGAAAAACTCCTTTCAAACACTCCTTTATGCTTTGCAGAATAATTCTACATTATTTCCGATCAACAATACGTCATTCACATATACTTATAAGAAATGTTGTAGTGCTCCCACTCACTTTCTTGTAAATACAGGCTTCACCGCAAGTCTGTATAAAACTATATGCTTTGATCAACTTATCAAAGCGTATATTTCAACTCCGAGATTCTTGCACCAGTCCATAGATGGATCGCTGGAGCTTGCATATTTAGTTAACACCTTTAGGATCGACAAAACCTTCTAGTTGCATCATATACAACTCTTCTTTAGTAAATCCATTAAGGAATGCAATTTTGTTTATCCATTTGCTAGATTTCATAAAATGCGGCAATTGCTAACATGATTCGGACAGACTTAAGCATAGATACGAGTGAGAAAATCTCATCGTAGTCAACACCTTGAATTTGTCAAAAACCTTTTGCGACAATTCTAGCTTTGTAGATAGTAACACTACTATCAGCGTCTGTCTTCCTCTTGAAGATCCATTTATTTTCTATGGCTTGCCGATCATCGAGCAAGTCAACCAAAGTCCATACTTTGTTCTCATACATGGATCATATCTCAGATTTCATGGCCTCAAACCATTTCACGGAATCTGGGCTCATCATCGCTTCCTCATAGCTCGCAAGTTCGTCATGGTCTAGTAACATGACTTCTAGAACAGGATTACCGTACCACTCTGGTGCGGATCTCACTCTGGTTTACCTACGAGATTTGGTAGTAACTTGATCTGAAGTTACATGATCGTCATCATTAGCTTCCTCACTAATTGGTGTAGTAGTCACAGGAACAGATTTCTGTGATGAACTACTTTCCAATAAGGGAGCAGGTAGAGTTACCTCATCAAGTTCTACTTTCCTCCCACTCACTTCTTTCGAGAGAAACTCCTTCTCTAGAAAAACTCCGAATTTAGCAACAAAAGTCTTGCCTTCGGATTTGTGATAGAAGGTGTACCCAACAGTCTCCTTTGGGTATCCTATGAAGACATATTTCTCCGATTTGGGTTTGAGCTTATTAGGATGAAACTTTTTCATATAAGCATCACAACCCCAAACTTTAAGAAACGACAACTTTGGTTTCTTGCCAAACCACAGTTCAGATTGTGTCGTCTCAACGGACTTAGATGGTGCCCTATTTAACGTGAATGCAGCTGTCTCTAATGCATAACCCCAAAACGATAGTGGTAGATCGGTAAGAGACATCATAGATCGCACTATATCTAATAAAGTACGGTTATGACGTTCGGACAGACCATTACACTATGGTGTTCCAGGTGGCGTGAGTAGTGAAACTATTTCACATTGTTTTAATTGAAGACCAAACTTGTAACTCAAATATTTTACCTCTGCGATCATATCATAGAAACTTTTATTTTCTTGTCACAATGATTTTCCACTTCACTCTGAAATTCTTTGAACTTTTCAAATGTTTCCGACTTATGTTTCATCAAGCAGATATACCCATATCTGCTCAAATCATATGTGCAGGTCAGAAAATAACGATACCCGCCGCGAGCTTCAACACTTATCGGATCGCATACATCAGTATGTATTATTTCCAATAAGTCAGTCGCTCGCTCCATTGTTCCGGAGAACGGAGTCTTTAGTCATCTTGCCCATAAGGCATGGTTTGCAAGCACCAAGTGATTCATAATCAAGTGATTCCAAAATCCCATCAGCATGGAGTTTCTTCATGCGCTTTACACCAATATGACCTAAACGGCAGTGCCACAAATAAGTTGCACTATCATTATTAACTTCGCATCTTTTGGTTTCAATATTATGAATATGTGTATCACTACGATCGAGATCCAATGAACTTGTTTCATTGGGTGTATGACCATCGAAGGTTTTATTCATGTAAACAGAACAACAATTATTCTCTGACTTTAATGAATAACCGTATTGCAATAAACATGATCAAATCATATTCATGCTCAACGCAAAAACCAAATAACACTTATTTAGGTTCAACACTAATCCTGAAAGTATAGGGGAGTGTGCGATGATGATCATATCAATCTTGGAACTACTTCCAACACACATCGTCACTTCACCCTTAACTAGTCTTTGATTATTCTGCAACTCCTGTTTCGAGTTACTACTCTTAGCAACTGATCCAGTATCAAATACTGAGGGGTTGCTATAAACACTAGTAAAGTACACATCAATAACATGTATATCAAATATAGTTTTGTTCACTTTGCCATCCTTCTTATCCGCCAAATACTTGGGGCAGTTCCGCTTCCAGTGACCAGTCCCTTTGCAGTAGAAGCACTTAGTCTCAGGCTTAGGACCAGACTTGGGCTTCTTCACTTGAGCAGCAACTTGCTTGCCGTTCTTCTTGAAGTTCCCCTTCTTCCCTTTGCCCTTTTCTTGAAACTAGTGGTCTTGTCTACCATCAACACTTGATGTTTTTCTCGATTTCTACCTTCATCGATTTCATCATCATGAAAAACTCGGGATTCGTTTTTGTCATCCCTTGCATACTATAGTTCATCACGAAGTTCTACTTTGGTGATGGTGACTAGAGAATTCTGTCAATCACTATCTTATCTGGAAGATTAACTCCCACTTGATTCAAGCGATTGTAGTACCCAGACAATCTGAGCACATGCTCACTAGTTGAGCGATTCTCCTCCATCTTTTAGCTATAGAACTTGTTCGAGACTTCATATCTCTCAACTCGGGTATTTGCTTGAAATATTAACTTCAACTCCTGGAACATCTCATATGGTCCATGACGTTCAAAACGTCTTTGAAGTCCCGATTCTAAGCCGTTAAGCATGGTGCACTAAACTATCAAGTAGTCATCATATTTAGCTAGCCAAACGTTCATAATGTCTGCATCTGCTAATGCAATATGTCCTTCACCTAGCGGTGCATCAAGGACATAATTCTTCTGTGCAGCAATGAGGATAAACCTCAGATCACGGATCCAATCCGCATCTTTGCTACTAACATCTTTCAACACAATTTTCTCTAGGAACATATCAAAATAAACACAGGGAAACAACAATGCGAGCTATTGATCTACAACATGATTTGCAAAATACTACCAGGACTAAGTTCATGATAAATTTAAGTTCAATTTAATCATATTACTTAAGAACTCCCACTTAGATAGACATCCCTCTAGTCCTCTAAGTGATCACGTGATCCAAATCAACTAAACCATGTCCGATCATCACGTGAGATGGAGTAGTTTCATTGGTGAACATCACTATGTTCATCATATCTACTATATGATTCATGCTCGACCTTTCGGTCTCCGTGTTCCGAGGCCATATCTGTATATGCTTGGCTCGTCAAGTATAACCTGAGTATTCTGCGTGTGCAACTGTTTTGCACCCGTTGTATTTGAAGTAGAGCCTATCACACCCGATCATCACGTGGTGTCTCAGCAGAAGAACTTTCACAACGGTGCATACTCAGGGAGAACACTTCTTGATAATTAGTGAGAGATCATCTTAAAATGCCACCGTCAAACTAAGCAAAAATAAGATGTATAAAAGATAAACATCATATGCAATCAAAATATGTGACATGATATGGCCATCATCATCTTGCTTCTTTGATCTCCATCTCCAAAGTACTGTCATGATCTATATCGTCACCGGCATGACACCATGATCTCCATCATCTTGATCTATATCAATGTGTCGTCACGTGGTCGTCTCGCCAACAATTGCTCTTGCAACTATTGCTATCGCATAGCAATAAAGTAAAGCAATTATTGGGTGCTTGCATATTATGCAATAGAGAGACAACCATAAGTATTTTGCCAGTTGCCGATAACTTCAACAAAACATGATCATCTCATACAACAACTTATATCTCATCACGTCTTGACCATATCACATCACAACATGCCCTGCAAAAACAAGTTAGACGTCCTCTACTTTGTTGTTGCAAGTTTTACGTGGCTGCTACGGGCTTAAGCAAGAACCAATCTTACCTACGCATCAAAACCACAACGATAGTTTGTCAAGTTGGTGCTACCCGGTACTCCGAAAAATACCCGAATCACTCGGAACCTTTCCGATGTCCGAATATAGTCGTCCAATATATCTATATTTACGTCTCGACCATTTCGAGACTCCTCGTCATGTCCCCGATCTTATCCGGGACTCCGAACTCCTTTGGTACATCAAAACTCATAAACTCATAATATAACTGTCATCAAAACCTTAAGCGTGTGGACCCTACGGGTTCGAGAACAATGTAGACATGACCGAGACACGTCTCCGGTCAATAACCAATAGCGGGACCTGGATGCCCATATTGGCTCCTACATATTCTACGAAGATCTTTATCGGTCAGACCGCATAACAACATACGTTGTTCCCTTTGTCATCGGTATGTTACTTGCCCGAGATTCGATCGTCGGTATCCAATACCTAGTTCAATCTCGTTACCGGCAAGTCTCTTTACTCGTTCTGTAATACATCATCCCACAACTAACTCATTAGTTGCAATGCTTGCAAGGCTTAAGTGATGTGCATTACCGAGAGGGCCCAGAGATACCTCTCCGACAATCGGAGTGACAAATCCTAATCTCGAAATACGCCAACCCAACATGTACCTTTGGAGACACCTATAGAGCACCTTTATAATCACCCAGTTACGTTGTGACGTTTGGTACAAAGTGTTCCTCCGGCAAACGGGAGTTGCATAATCTCATAGTCATAGGAACATGTATAAGTCATGAAGAAAGCAATAGCAACATACTAAACGATCGGGTGCTAAGCTAATGGAATGGGTCATGTCAATCAGATCATTCACTTAATGATGTGATCCCGTTAATCAAATAACAACTCTTTGTCCATGGTTAGGAAACATAACCATCTTTGATTAACGAGCTAGTCAAGTAGAGGCATACTAGTGACACTCTGTTTGTCTATGTATTCACACATGTATTATGTTTCCGGTTAATACAATTCTAGCATGAATACTAAACATTTATCATGAAATAAGGAAATAAATAATAACTTTATTATTGCCTCTAGGGCATATTTCCTTCAACTAAGTCTTCCTCCGGTATTCGGGAGTTGCATAATCTCATAGTCATAAGAACATGTACAAGTCATGAAGAAAGCAATAGCAATAAACTAAATGATCATAGTGCTAAGCTAACAGATGGGTCTTGTCCATCACATCATTCTCTAATGATGTGATCCTATTCATCAAATGACAACACATGTCTATGGCTAGGAAACTTAACCATCTTTGATTAACGAGCTAGTCAAGTAGAGGCATACTAAGGACACTTTGTTTATCTATGTATTCACACATGTACTAAGTTTCCGGTTAATACAATTCTAGCATGAATAATAAACATTCATCATGATATAAGGAAATATAAATAACAACTTTATTATTGCCTCTAGGGCATATTTCCGTGAATACCTACTATCAAAGTCAAGATTAAAAATTATGAGTGTTTTGCTTTATGTGACTTGGGTGCTAGTGTTTCTACTATTCCGAAATCTTTATGTGATGTGCTTGGTCTTACCGATATTGAATCTTGTTCTTTAAATTTGCACTTGGCGGATTCTACTATTAAAAAGCCTATGGGAAGAATTAATGATGTTCTTATTATTGCAAATAGGAACTATGTGCCCATAGAAATTATTGTTCTTGATATTGATTGCAATCCATCTTGTCCAATTATTCATGGTAGACTGTTTTTACGCACTATCGGTGTCATGATTTATATGAAAGAAGGCAATATCAAGTTCCAATTTCCTTTGAGGAAGGGTATGGAACACTTCCCTAGAACAAGAAATAGGCCACCACATGACTCAATCATGAGGGCATCTTATGGATCTCGAAACAAGGATGACAAAACTTAGATCCTTGCTTTATGCCTAGCTAAGGGCGTAAAACTATAGTGCTTGTTGGGAGGCAACCGAATGAATAAAATTTATTTTTCATTTTTGCTTCTTGTTTTTGAGTGTTAGCATAATTATTCTACTGTTATGATTGTTTTTTATGTTTTAATTAGTGTTTGTGCCAAGTAAAGCCTTTACGATCTTCTTGGGTGATAGTTGTTTGATCTTGCTGAAAAAGCAGAAACTTTTGCACTAGCGAAAATAATTCTCATTCTTAATCAGAGAGCGATAAAACACGCATTCCTTTTGGAGTAGATCAATATACAGATTTCTTAGGTCGTCCTAATTTTTCAGAATTTTTGGAGTTACAGAAGTTTTCAAAACATCCAGATTGCTACAGACAGTTCTGTTTTTGACAGATTCTGTTTTCTTTGCATTGTGTGCTTGTTTTGATGGCTCTAAGGTTTTCTTTGATGAGTTTTTGCCATAGAAAAGTTGGAATACGATATATATAATGCAAGAACAAAATATGAATTGGTTTGATACAACACTTATAGTAGTGATTTATTTTCTTATACTAACGGATCTCACGAAGGTTTTGTTGAGTTTTGTGTGATTGAAGTTTTCAAGTTTTGGGTTATCTTACGATGGATGAAGGAATAAGGAGTAAGAAGATCCTAAGCTTGGGGATGCCCCGGCATCCCTTGCCATTATCTAAAAAGAGAGCAAGCAACTAAGCTTGGGGATGCCCCCGAGTGGCATCCCCTCTTTCTTCTAACGACCATCGGTATTTTACTCGAAGCTATATTTTTATTCGTCACATACTATGTGTTTTGCTTGGAGCGTCTTGTATGATATGAGTCTTTGCTTGTTTTATTTTGTGTTTTAAGTCTTGATTCCTTTCTAGACACACCTATTTTAGAGAGCCACAATTATGTCATGACTTGTTAGAATTGCTCTCTATGCTTCACTTAAATTTTTATGAGCTATGGACTTGCTCTAGTGCTTCACTTATATCTTTTTGAGCACGGTGTGCTTTAGTATTTTTTTAAGAAATGCTCTCCTGATTCACTTATATTTTTCGGCAGTTACTAAAATTTTCAATAAATTCTCTCTTGCTTCACTTAAATTATTTTTAGAGAAAGAAAAATTATGCTCATGATCTTCACTTATATTTGTTTGAGCTTGTCAAAATCAACATATGAAAATTAGTTCCAAAGTGATAGATATCCAAGAAGGATATAATAAAAAACTTTCATGAAGATCATTGGACAACATAAACTTGATTCTTAGTAATAGTTTCGAGATATGATGATGTGATATGTGAGTTATGTTGATGAGTAATTATGCTTTAGTAAAAATATTGGTGTTAAGGTTTGTGATTCCCTATGCAAGCACGAAAGTCAATAATTATGCAATGAAATTATATCCTACTTGTGGTTCATTATTCGGTGTTAATTATGCTTAATGCTCTCTTATGAGATTATTCGTTTCTTGGTTGGTCGCTTCTCAATCTTTTGCTAGCCTCCATTTTGCACTAAGTATGATCACCACTTGTGCATCCAAAAACCTTTAAACTAGTTTTGCCACATGAGTCCACTATATCTACCTGTATGCGGTATTCTTTTGCCATTCTAAGCAAAATTGTATGTGCCATCTCTAATTTTCAAAATAAACTTCTCTTTTGTGTGTTCGTTTCGCTTGCGATGAGTGTTTATTCACTTGTCATTGCACTAGAGTAAGGCAAAGGTATTAAGGATGCCCAGTGCCGAAATGAAAAATGAATTTACTTTATGTTGTCAAATAATAAATTCCTTGGAAAGTGTTGGTATGGAAGGCACCCGTGGATACGGTTAGCCATGGAAAGTGAAAGTATGGTGGAAAAAGGAATAAACTTTATTTTCTGTTTGGGAACCGCCTATGATATATCTAGCATGGAAAGTGTTGGGAACTCTAAGCCGTGATCGTTGGTGGGATGGATACACCTCCCAAAATGTTTTTATCTCTAAGTTTTTTGCTTTGAGCTCTGGCACCTCTAGAAATCCCTACTTCCCTCCGCGAAGGGCCTTTCTTTTACTTTATGCAATTTTTATTTTGAATTTGAGTCTCCATCTTCTCTTATAAATCACCAACTAGGAGGCACTATGATCGTACTTGAGCATTGGGTGTAGTTAATATGCGAGTGTGTTTCTTGAATGGATCAATGATTGAGCATGATGGGCTAGGGATATCTTATTTTAGCATTGATATTTTGAAAGACATGGTTGCTTGTTGATATGCTTGAGTATTTAAGTTGTCATGTCAATACTAGACTATTGCTTTGAACAACATAAAAGTCCAAATGTCCATGCTATAAAGAAAAGAATATGATATTACATGATAGGCAGCATTCCACATCAAAAAATTCTGTTTTTATCACTTACCTACTCGAGGACGAGTAGGAGTTAAGCTTGGGGATGCTGATACGTCTCCAACGTATCTATAATTTTTGATTGTTCCATGCTGTTATATTATCAATCTTGGATGTTTTATAATCATTTTATATCATTTTTTGGTACTAACTGATTGACATATTGCCAAGTGCCAGTTGCTGTTTTTTGCATGTTTTTTACATCGCAGAAAATCAATAACAAACGGAGTCCAAATGCCACGAAACTTTACATAGAATTTTTATGGACCTGAAGACACCTAATGGGCCAAGGCTGCGCCTGGGGGGTGCTCCGAGGAGGGCACAACCCACGAGGGCACGCAAGGAGACCCAGGCGCGCCCTGGTGGGTTGTGCCCACCTCGGGTGACCCCCGGACCGCCTCTTTGCTCTATAAATACCCCAATATTCCAGAAACCCTAGGGGAGTCGACGAAAATCAATTCCATCCACCGCAGAGTCCAGAACCACCAGATCCAATCTAGACACCATCACGGATGGGGTTCACCACCTCCATTGGTGCCTCTCCGATGATGCGTGAGCAGTTCTTTGTAGACCTTCGGGCCCATAGTTAGTAGTTAGATGGCTTCCTCTCTCTCATTTGATTCTCAATACAATGGTCTCTTGGAGATCCATATGATGTAACTCTTTTGCGGTGTGTTTGTTGGGATCGGATGCACTTCGAGTTTATGATCACAATCTATCTTTTTATATCCATGAAAGTATTTGAGTTTCTTTGATCTCTTTTACGCATGATTGCTTATAGCATCGTATTTCTTATCCGATATTTGGGTTTTGTTTGGCCAACTTGATCTATTTATCTTGCAACGGGAAGAGGTGCTTTGTAGTGGGTTCGATCTTAAGATGCTTGATCCCAGTGACAGAAGGGGAAACGACACATATGTATCGTTGCTACTAAGGATAAAACGATGGGGTCTATCTCTACATAGATAGATCTTGTCTACATCATGTCATCATTCTTATTGCATTACTCCGTTTCTCCATGAACTTAATACACTAGATGCATACTGGATAGCGGTCGATGTGTGGAGTAATAGTAATAGATGCAGGCAGGAGTCAGTCTACTAATCTTGGATGTGATGCCTATGTAATGATCATTGCATGGATATCATCATGAGTATTTGAAGTTCTATCAATTGCCCAACAGTAATTTGTTTACCCGACATTTGCTATTTTTCTCGAGAGAAGCCACTTGTGAAACCTACGGCCCCGGGTCTCTTTCTCATATTATTTGCCTTTGCGGTCTATTTTATTTGCGTTTTATTTTCAGATCTATTAAATCCAAAAATACCTTGCTGCAATTTATTTTATTTGGCGTCCAATCTATCAATATTTACAACTCTCTCACGTCCGTTTGCCCATCTTGGGGCGCTGCTACCCAAAAGGGATTGACAACCCCTTTTACACGTCGGGTTGCGAGTAGTTGTTATTTGTGTGCAGGTGTTGTTTACATTGTGTTGCTTGGTTCTCCTACTGGTTCGATAACCTTGGTTTCATATCCGAGGGAAATACCTACCGCCGCTGTGCTGCATCATCCCTTCCTCTTTGGGGAAATACCGACGTAGCTTCAAGCGACATTAGTACCTCTCCGATGATGCGTGAGTAGTTCATTGTAGACCTACGTGTCCGTAGTTAGTAGCTAGATGGCTTCCTCTCTCTCTTTTTATTCTCAATACAATGGTCTCTTGGAGATATATTTGATGTAACTCTTTTTTGCATTGTGTTTGTTGGGATCCGATGAACTTTGAGTTTATGATCAAATCTATTTTATCCATGAAAGTTATTTGAGTTTTGATCTCTTATATGCATGATTGCTTATAGCCTCGTATTTCTTATTCGAATCTTTGGTTTAGTTAGGCCAACTAGATCGATTTTTCTTGCCATGGGAAGATGTGCTTTGTGATGGGTTCGATCTTACGATGCTCAATCCCAGTGATAGAAGGGGACATGACACGTATGTATTGTTGCTATTAAGGATAACAAGATGGGGTCTATTCCTACAGGAATAGATCTTGTCTACATCATATCATCGTTCTTATTGCATTGCTGTTTTTTCATGAACTTAATACACTAGATGCATGCTGGATAGCGGTCGATGTGTGGAGTAATAGTAGTAGATGCAGGCAGGAGTCAGTCTACTAATCTTGGACATGATGCCTATACAATGATCATTGCCTGGATATCGTCATAATTATTTGAAGTTCTATCAATTGCCGAACAGTAATTTGTTTACCCACTGTATGCTATTTTTCTCGGGAGAAGCCACTAGTGAAATCTACAGTCCCCGGGTCTCTTCTTTATCATATTTGCCTTTGAGATCTATTTTTATTCACTTTTATTTTCAGATCTATTAATCAAAAACCCTAAAAATACCTTGCTGCAATTTTGTGTTATTTATTTTATTTCACGTTTCCGCGAGATCTATTTATCCAATCTACTACAACTTTATCTATCTTTTTACCCGGGAGGGATTGACGACCCCTCTTACACGTGGGGTTGCAAGTATTTGTTCTTTGTATGTAGGTACCGTTTACATAGTGTTGCGTGGTTCTCCTACTGGTTCAATAACCTAGGTCTCATGACTGAGGGAAATACCTACCATAGTTGTGCTGCATCATCCCTTCCTCTTTAGTGTCATCATTTCCCTAACTACCGCCAGTGCCCATCCAACCCTACCATTCGTCTACCTCTCATAGCACTAGATAGTCAGAGTCACTACGGTGATCAACCAAGCTAGAGCCCATAATGACTTGTGGCTACACAGGTAAGCTTCTGGGCATGAAGTATTCATCCTTGTCTTTGAGTCTGTGTATAACTTTCCGCATGAGTACCGGCCTTCCCCAGCTCACATTAGGCAATTCCCCTGGTAAACCCCAGGTACCTCTGACCATTCCACCCAGTAGTGTGTATTGGAATCTTGTCTCGAGTCTTGATGTCTTGTAGATGCAGGCCTTGAAGATGCCATCTTGAAGTAGTCGTCATTGACATAGAGTCCTCCTTCTCACACCACTCATGAACACTCATACCAATCCTGTCTACTATAGCGTAGCAATGAAATAAATAACATTCTTGGGGCTCAATAAACAATGGCGTCGGTTCCTACCTCACGCTTCTACTCAACTACAAGATTCAATATAACTACTGGAGGAATTGTTGAAATGGTGACACTAAATGCAATAAAACATAGGTATAAACATATGGTCAAAGTGAACTTGCCCGGTATAGTTGATGAAGATTATATCGCTCTTAGAAAACTTGATAGAACTATTCGTCACTCTCTGAGGAAATCTATATTAAGTCAAACATTGCATTCACATAAGCAATTACTCTAGTAAGCAATTCTAGTAATCAAAATAACAATCAACAAATAAAAGCAATAAAGAAATCAAATATAAATCCAAAGAAAAACTATAGAGATTAACAACTAAACAAGCAAAGTTTTTGTCTTAATTAAACTTAAAAGAAAAGGTAAAAAACTATGTTAACATAAAAGAAAATCTAAAACTAATAAATAAACAGAAAGTAATTCACTAAAGTTTTTTACTAGCAAAAAGAAACAACTAAAAAGCTTTTGTAAAGCTAAAGTTATAAAGAATACACGTTTTAACTTAAATCTAAGGAAAACAATTTTAACTAAATATAAAATCTTGTTTTTGTTAACTAACATAAACTTTAAGTAAACTAAACGGCAAAAGGGTTTTCTTCAAAATAAAAAGGAACTATTTTTAACACTAAAACAAGCATAATAGGTTCTGTTTTTGAATTCTAATTTGAACATATCTAAATTACCCTATTTTTTTGTTAATTCGCTTGTTAAACAAAATTACTAGAAAACATGAGCAAAAATAAATAATTCGAAACCTATTTTTATTTGAAATATATTAGCAATCTAGTGATTTAACAATATTCATCAAATTCAAATGTACAAACTTCAAATGTACAAACTTCAAACATGACACAAATTTGCATCTACAGAAACTTTATAAAATTTGTGATCTAATGCAAAAAGAATCACTAAATTAGGACTTAAAACATAAAAGATATTAAGCTTCTAAAAACAAAGTTAAATCTGAAAAATAAATAGAGAAAGAAAATGAAAAATACCACGCATCAGACAAGGGCTACATGGCATCACGCTATTGCCGACGGGAGTGGGCGCGCTAGTGCGACGGGCAGACGACCGATGCGTAAAGAAAACAATTCGAAACAGAAAAAATGATCCGTTCTAATCTCGGTCGTTGGCCCTAGATCTAACGGAGGGGGTGGGGTGTGATGCCCCTGATTCAATCGTACACTAATCATACACGCAAATGTGTACGATCAAGATCAGGGACTCACGGGAAGATATCACAACACAACTCTAGACACAAATTAAAATAATACAAGCTTCATATTACAAGACAGGGGCCTCTAGGGCTCGAATACAAGCTCGATACACAAGCGTCAGCGGAAGCAACAATATTTGAGTACAGACATAAGTTAAACAAGACTGCCCTAAGAAGGCAAACACAAAAGCAACAATGATCGAAGAGGCAAGGCCTCCAGCCTGGGACCTCCTAACTACTCCTGGTCGACGGCGGTGACAACATCTGGCTCCTGGGATCCACCACCTGATCGCAGCAACCGGGTATAGGGGAAAAGAGGTAGAAAAGCAATCGTGAGTACTCATCCAAAGTACTCGCAAGACTTACATCAGATCTATACTTACTATGCATCAGTATCGAATGGAAGGGTTGTATCTGTGGACTGAACTGCAGAATGCTAGAAGAGAGGGGAAAGCCTAGCCTATCGAAGACTAGCATCTTCAAGCAACTCCAAGCATATTATGGCATTCAAAAGAGTATAGAATAGCATTTTTAATATTTACAAGCATGTTGTAGCATTAAAGCCTAGAGATCCTTCCTCGACTCCCTGCAAGAAAGCAATCCTGGAGTCGCATATCCATCGCATGTCTCAAGTAACCAGTTCTAGCTGTAATAGATCAGGATACAAGTCTGAACGTCCATTACTGTGGACACGACTATTAGAATAGATAACTTCCCTGTAGGGGTGCACCACATTACCCAACATGCTTGATTACTCTGGCTGGACACACTTTCTTGGGTCCATGCCCGACCTCGGAAGATCAACACATCGCAGCCCTACCTACGCTCGGCAGAGAGGTCCCCGACGGTCTACATCCTAAGCACTCCGGGGTCTTGGGCCCATCGCCCGTTGTGCTCCGGGTCGTTGGGTGCAAGGGGATACTAGCACCACCTCTGCCTGGATGGCGCGATCCGGCCCGGCCACAATGCTGAACTAGACGATTGACAAAGCTTCGGCTGATACTACGACATCGAGTGCCCATGACTGTTCCCGCATGGTGGTTAGTGCGTAAAGGCCACTGGCCAACTCAGAACAAATACCCAAACCATTAGTGTATTAGGAGCTCGCGGAGACGAGCAGAGACTCACGATCGATGTGACCCCGTTGCCCCGTCTCGTGGAAATACGGCAAGGGCCAGGCCCAACCCTCTCTCTCTAGGGCGGTCTACCTGCCCGGTCGTGCCTCATAATTATCTCGCGGGTGCTCTCTGGGCCCGCCCGACTTTCACATCAACTCGCGGGTACCCCTCAGGGCCCAGCCGATTTCAACAATGGTCTCAAGTAAAGTTCAGGTAACTGTGTGTCCATAACATCAAGGGGGAATCCAAGGAATCCCCCTCGATGGAATTCACTTGATGTAATCGTCAAGCTGAACTTAGGAGGAATTAACCTTGAGGTTCACACTTGAGATGTTGCACGATAGAGTCATATCGGGAGTGGTGAAGGAGGAATCTCCCTCGATGACCACGACCGAATAGCTACACTACAGAGTTATCATCAGGAGTGCATTACAGGGTATCGTCCTCGGCACTCAATACTAGCTCTGAAGAGTCGAGCAACAAAAGGGGCGTGATGTGATGTGAGGTGTCGGGCTCTGGTCGTCGATCATGTTGAACGATTCGTCGATGATGAAGCAGAGGCAACAAGGACAAGGTGGGGGTCACTGATGGATCACTACTCAATCTATGCTAACTAGTTTAGGATAAGCAGGTAAGGTACAATGAGCGATTACGAAAGCAGGCTATGCATATGAATATGAGCAAACAATAACAGTAGCAAAATCTAATGCAAGCATGAGAGAGAATGGAATGGGCGACATCAAAATGACCAAGGGCGGTTTGCTTGCCTGGAAGCTCTGTTGAAAATGGAAGAAGTGTCATCAATGACGTAGTCGATCACCGGGGCATCAAAAGCGGTCTCGAGGTCTACCGGAGAGAAGAGGGGGAAGAAATAGTAAATACAATCAAAAAATGCATGACATGACGATATGTGGTGCAAGGGGTGTTCTAACGCTGTGCTACACGATACCGGCGAAGGGGGATAACATCCGGGAAAGTTTTCCCGAAGTTTGGCATTTTCAATTAGATGAATCAGAGAGGGACAGTTGCATGTTCGCTATCCTAGGGACGTGTGGCAGACGAATGGACTGCGTATTCAGATTCGTCTCACTTTCCTGAGCAACTTTCATGTATAAATTTTTTCATCCAAGTTACAGTTTATTTTATATTAATTTTAAAAGTTTTAAAGATTTTTTAAATATTAGTATTAATTCTAAAATGGAGTTATTGCATCAGCATGACATCATCATGACGTCAGCAGTCAACTAAGTGGTCAAACATGGCAATGGGGTCCACTATCATAGACTGGTTTAATTAAGCAGGTTTAATTAGACTAAATATGTTCATTAGGCTAATCAATCAAAGTTAATTAATTTAAATAATGAATTAGTTAATTAATTTTATTAATATTTTTTATCTTTTTTTGGACAGGGGCGTGGGCCCCTGTGGTCAGCGGCCCACAAGGCCTTAGCGGGCGGCGGGCGCCCGTAGCCTGCCTGGGTGGGGCGAGGCTGTTGCCACGACGGGGCTTGCCGCAACGGGGCGCGAGGGTTACGATGGGCGAAGTCGGTAGCCCTGGCCGGGGCGCAGCGGAGTGCGGGGCGGGGCTCGCACGTGGAAGGCGGGGCGAGCAGCAGTGGCGGGGTCGCCCGTGGGGGCGGACCGTGGGCATGACGGCGAGGCAGGGGGCGGCTGGCGCAGCGAAGCAACAGCGGCGGCGACAAGGTCCCCGGGCGGCGGGGCGCGGGCGAACACGGTGCGAGCGGCAACGGCAGCGGGACGCGGTGCAGGGAGCGGCAGAGTCCACACGGGGAGGTAGGGCGCAGCTCTGTGTAGCCGCGGCCAGGCAGGCGCGCATGGACGGGGAGGTCAGGGTTCGGCAGGTGCGCGCCAGCAATGCAGGGGCGCGGCGAGGCCGTGAGGAGCGCGGTGCCCGGACGCGGTAACGGAGACACGGCGGCGAGCAGAAGAGGGTTCTAGGAGGAAGCAGATGTGGGGGCTCACCGACCCTATAGATGTGCAAAGGCGTGCTCGGGGAGGGGCCGGAGCTGCGGATCCAGCTACGGGGCGTCGGGCAGCGGCGTCGCAACGTCCGGGGGGGCAGGGTCCCGATCCAGATCATGTTCGTGAGGGTGAGGAGGGGAACGAGGGGAAGTAGCGTTAGGGTTTGCGGGGTGTGGTGGTAGGCCATATAGGCCAGATGGGAGGCCGACTGGGCCAGACTGTCGGGCTGGTTGGCCCAGTGGGGGTTTTCCTTTCTTTTAGTTTTGTTTTATTTATTCTGTTTTCTTATTTTATTTATTTTAGACTAGTTAAATATTTTATAAAAAGTTGGCTCACCACCAATATGAACAAATGATTATTTGCAACATTTTGAACATTTTAGTTTTCATGTTTGACAAATTTGAAATTTTGACTTTAACTTGAATTTGAATTTGAATTATGCCTTGGATCGAATGGGGATTAGCAACTATAATGTGATGACATGGCACCATTAACTTGGAATTACTGTAGCTTAATTATCCGGGCGTTACAATTCTCCTCCACTACAAGAAATCTCGTCCCCAAATTTAGGAGGTAGAAGGAAACAGTTCGGGGTATTCATCACGCAGGCGATCCTCGCGTTCCCAAGTGGCTTCGTCTTTAGGGTGATGCGACCACTCGACCTTGAGGAACTTGATCGCCTTCTAACGTGTGCGGCATTCAGCTTGGTCGAGAATGCGGACTGGATGCTCTTAATAGGAGAGGTCCTGTTGCAACTGGAGCACTTCATGATCCACTACTCAGATTGGGTCCTTGAAGCAGCGGCGGAGTTGAGACACGTGGAACGCATCGTGGACCTAAGAAAAGTTCGACGGTAGTTCCAACTGGTATGCCACTTTTCCACACCTTTCGAGAATAGTGAAAGGACCAATATAGCGAGGAGCTAGCTTGTCCTTGATCCCGAAGTGTTGTGCACCTCATTGGTGTGACTCAAAGATAAGCCTTTTCGCCATGTTGATAGACCATGTCTTTGTGATGATGGTCATACTGACTTTTCTGACATGACTGAGCAGTCTTCAGATTCTCGCGGATAACGCGAACTTGTTCTTCGGCGTGTTCTATAATATCCGGACCGAAAAGTGGAGGTACCCCAGTTTCTGACCAGTTCAGAGGGGTTCGACACTTTCGTCCATATAACACTTCGAAGGGAGCCATCTTCAGACTAGCTTGATAGGTATTGTTGTAGGAGAACTCAGCATACGGGAGAGATTCCTCCCATTTCTTGCCGAAGGAAATGACACAAGTTCGAAGCATGTCTTTGAGAACTTGATTGACGTGTTCAACTTGTCCCTGTGACCGAGGGTGAAAAGTAGTGTTGAAAGATGAGTTCCCATAGCTTCTTGGAAACTTGCCTAGAATCTTGAAGTGAATAAGCTGCCACAGTCTGAGCTGATAACCAATGGAATACCATGGAGTGAAACAATTCTGGACATATAGAGAGTTTCCAGCTGACTAGCAGTGATCGTTTCTTTGACGACCAGGAAGTGTGCAACTCTGGAAAGCCATTCATTGACGACAAGAATAGCATCATTACCTTTCTGTTATTTGGGAAATCCAGTGACGAAGTCCATTTCAACATGGTCCCATTTCCATTCAGGAATAGAGATAGGTTGCAGAGTTCCATCAGGCCTTTGATGATCTGCTTTGATACGATGGCAAACGTCACATTCAGCAACATAATGAGCAATGTCTTGCTTCATATTTGACCACCAAAATCTCTGACGAATGTCTTGGTACCACCGGGATGAATAGACAAAGGCGTATCATGAGCTTCTTCCATAACCTCCTTAGTCATATCCAAGTTTTTCCTCTTACTCAGAACCACTAGGCGACCCTTGAAGAACAAAGTGCCATCATCAGCAACCGTGAAGAATGAGGGCTTTCCTTCTGCGAGATATCATTTAATCCTCTCGACTTCATCATCAGCCTTCTGAAGCCATTTGATGGTGTCCACGAGATCTGGTTTAGCAACCAGGGTATTGAGAGAACCCTAGGGAACAACATGGAGGTTCATTTTGCGGCACTCTAGAGGAGGGGGGCGAGTGCACCGGGAGGAACAATATGGAGGTTCAGCTTTCTGAATTCTTCAACAAGCAAGGGCTGAACTTTGTGACCTGGAGGTGGTTGCAATATGACTTGCGGCTCAAGGCATCAGCCATTACATTAGCCTTGCCTGGTGTATAAGAAATACCCAAGTCAAAGTCCGCTACGGTCTCCATCCATCTCTACTGACGGAGGTTCAAGTATGGCTGGGTAAACATGTACTTCAGACTTTGGTGGTCAGTGAAGATCTCGCAACCATTACCGAGGAGGTAATGTCACCACTGTTTCAGTGCAGGTATGACGGCAGTAAGCTCGTGGTCATGAACAGGATAGGTCTCTTTGTGAGTGCACAATTGACGAGAGGCATAAGCAATCACTCTACGCTCTTGCAGTAGGACACAACCTAATCCTTGTCGTGAAGCGTCGCAGTAAATGATGAGATCCTTTAGTATCTGGAGGAGCAAGCACTGGGGCAGAAGTCAGCTTGCCTTTGAGTGCTTGGAAACTTTCCTGACACTTTTCTGTCCACTCGAACTTGACGCCTTTGTGAAGCAGACCAGTCAGAGGCTTGGAGATCTTGGAGAAGTTCTCGACAAATCGACGACAATAGCTGGCAAGTCCGAGAGAACTTTTTACTTGTTTGACATTCTTCAGAGGAGTCCAATCGAGAATAGCCTAAACTCGCTCTGGGTTGACGGCGATACCATCCTTGGAGATAACATGCCCAAGGTAGGTCACTTCAGGAAGGCAGAATTCACACTTGGAATACTTAGCATATAGTTAATGCTCTCGAAGTTTTTCCAGAACAAGTCGAAGATGTTCAACATGTTCTTCTTTATTCTTGGAGTATACAAGGATACCATCCAGATAAACCACGACGAACTTCTCTAGGTATTCCATGAATATATAGTTCATCAATTGAGAGAATGTGGCTGGAGCATTGGTCAAGCCAAAGGACATGACGGTGCACTCGTATGGACCATAGCGAGTAATGAAGGCGGTCTTAGGAATATCCTCTTCACGAACCCGGATCTGGTGGTAACCCAACCTCAAATCTAGTTTAGAGAATACTAAGGAACCAACAACTCAATCATACAGATCGTTGATTCTGTGAAGCAGATACTTGTTCTGAATCTTTACCTGGTTCATAGGTCGGTAATCTTGGACCAAACGATTAGTTCCATCCTTCTTGTTGAGAAAGAGAGAAGGCGCTTCCCAAGCAGATGAACTAGGAAGAATGAAACCCTTACTAAGAGATTTGTTGATTTCCTCCTTAAGTTCAAGGAGCTCTGATAACCCACAAGTATAGGGGAACGCAACAACTTTCGAGGGTAGAGTATTCAACCCAAATTTATAGATTAAACACAACGGGAGCCAAAGAATATTTGTAAGTATTAGCAGCTGAGTTGTCAATTCAACCACACCTGGAGGTTAATTATCTGCAGCAAAGTGATCAGTAGCAAAGTAGTATGATAGTTTTGATAGTAGTAGCAGCAGTAGTAACGGTAACAGTGATAGCAGTAATTTTGTAGCAAGTGCAACAGTAACAATAGCAGTAGTAACTTAACAAGAACAATATAAGAGAAATTCGTAGGCATTGGATCAATGATTTGTTCGTTGGTATTCATCATGTTACATTCATAACCTAGGGCGATTCGACACTAGCTCCAGTTCATAAATATAATGTAGGCGTGTATTCAGTAAATAGTCATACGTGCTTATGGAAAGAACTTGCATACCATCTTTTGTCCTACCCTCCCATGGCAGCGGGGTCCTATTGGAAACTAAGGGATATTAAGGCCTCCTTTTAATAGAGGACGCAACAAAGCATTAACACACGGTGAATGCATGAACTCCTCAATCTACGGTAGTCATCAGGAGTGGTCCCGACTATTGTCACTCTAGGGTTGCCGGATCATAACCCGTAGTAGGTGACTATAACTTGCAAGATCGGATCTAGAACATAGATATAATGGTGATAACATAAATGGTACATATCTGAAATCATGGCACCCGGGACCAAAGTGACACGCATTAAGCATGGCAAAGTCATAGCAACATCAAACTCAAAACATAGTGGATACTAGAGATCAAGCCCTAACAAAACTAACTAGATTACATGATGAATCTCATCCAACTCCTCACTAACCAGTGAGCCTAAGAAGGAATTACCCACTCCCGGTGGGGAGCATCATGGAATTGGCGATGGAGAAGGGTTAGTGATGACGAAGATCGAAGATTCCCCTCTCCAAAGCCCCAAACGGACTCAAGATCTTGTCTCCCGATGAAGAACATGAGGTGACGGCGGCTCCGTCTCGTGGAACGCGATAATTCTTTCTCCCTGTTTTTTTTCTGGAAAAATAGGATTTTATAGCGTAGGTTTCAGGGTCTGCGGGGCCACCAGGTGGGGACAACCCACATGGGCGCACCCGGAGAGGGGGCGCCCTGGTGAGTTGTGCCCACCCAGGTGCCACCCTCTGGTGGTTCTTGGCTCCAGAAATTCACATTTATTGTATAAAAAATCCTTAGAAAGTTTCGTTCCATTGATCCATTCCGAGAACTTTTATTTCTGCACAAAAACAATACCATGGTAGTCCTGCTGAAAACAGTGGTAGACTGGGGTTAGTTTCATTCAAATCATGCAAATCAAAGTCGAAAACAAGAGGAAAAGCGTTAGGAAAAGTAGATACATTGGAGACGTATCAACTCCCCCAAGCTTAAACCTTTTCTTGTCCTCAAGCAATTCAGTTGATAAACTGAAAGTAAAAAAGAAAAACTTTTACGAACTCTTTTGCTCTTGTTTGCATAAATAAGCTTAAACATCACCTAGGTTTCAGCCAATATTATAACTAACCATGCCGAAAATAACTCTTAAAAATCATATTAAATCATATCAATGAAATAATTAGCTAGCAAGCAATAATAAGATATCTCAAATAGCAACACGTTGTCAAAACAACCATGATATAATATGACAATAGTGGTATCTTGCTAGCCCTTTATGAGACCGCAAAACATAAATGCAGAGGACCTCCAAAGTTCAAGCAGCAACTAAACATTGTAAATCATGGTAGAAAAGATCCAGTCATGATGCACCCAACATTAGCTACACACAATGCATCAGCATGACAGTAGTGCTCTTAGGTTCTGGCGCTTATTTTAGAAGGTGATGACACAACATAAAAGTAAATAGATAGTCCCTTCGTAGAGGGAAGCAGTGGTTTGCAGAGGTGCCAGAGCTCAAGTTTTTAAAATAGAGGTAAATGAAATTTTGAGAAATGCACCCTTCTTGTTTACTTCGTGACCATCAGTTATCAATCTTCCATGCTAAACATGCTAGTGGTGGTTCCCAAGCGATAAAGTAAAGGTTATGACTCCATAGGAGTTTTTGTTTGATTATTTGAAAGCCTTTTCTGTTTGCAATTTGGGACTAGGAATCCCTATTACCGCCCTTTTCTTGTGCAATGATGAGTGAATAAACACTCAACCTGAGAATAACCCGCTTAGCATGGAAGATACCGACTACCTCCTCTCGTTCCATGAATGATCCAGGCACAGAAAAAGGATATTTATTTGAAGTTTTTAGAGATGGCACATGCAAATTTACTTAGGACGGTAGGGTAATACCGCATATAGGTAGGTATGGTCGACTCATCTAGAATAACTTGGGTTCAAGGTTTGGGATGTACAAGCAGAGTTCCCACTTAGTACAGGCGAAGGCTAGCAATTAGATTGAGAAGCGGCCAGCTAGAGAGCAACAACGGTCATGAACATGCATTATGCATAAGTAACATTGGACACTAGCATGAGTAGGATATGAACACCATGATCATAAATATCATACAGGCTATGTTGGTTTTGATTCAACTACATGCATGAACATGTGCCAAGTCAAGCCACTCAAACATTTAGAGGAGGATACCATATCATCATACTACATCACAATCATTATAACGCAATGTTGACATCCAAGATAAATCATTATCCACTCCTAGCTATTTATGCATGGCATGAGAAACTATAATCTCTAATTGTCATTGTAAACATGTTTTATCATAATGGGCTGAATCATGGATACTAGGTTAAACATATTTACAAAAACAGAACAAGTCCAGTTCATACCTGTTTCTCTCTGCCACGGCCAGTTCATCGAATATTGTCATTATTGCCTTTCACTTGCACGACCGAACGATATGAAAATAATAATAGTGCAAGAGTGCCGTGGACTAAGCTAGAATCTGCAAACATTTTATTCAACAGGAGAAGACAAGGTAAAATAGGCTCTTTGTTAGATCGACAATAGTGCATATGAGAGCCACTCAACATTTTCATTGTGGTCTTCTCCTCGGCATGACTCAATAAAAAGAAAAGAAATTTAGAGGAACATACCGAAATAATTTTGGAGTTTTTGGTTTTTTTAAACAAGCAAATAAAAAGGAAAAAGCAAAAACGAGAAAAACTATTTACACGGGAAAGCTCCCAACAATAAAAGAAGAACAAGGAAATCTTTTTGGGTTTTCTTTTTAGTGCTACAACTAACTACTCAAGAAAGAAAAATAAAAAAGAAGCAGGAAATATTTTTAGATTTTCTCAAACTTTTTCAAACACACAAGAAGAAAGTGAGAAAATAAATTTAATATGGATAATACAAAGAAAAAGTGTGGACACCGACAAATGAAGTGTGTGAACATGAATGTAAATTCGATGGAAATACGTACTCCCCCAAGCTTAGGATTTTGGCCTAACTTGATAATCAGTAGTCAAAGAAACCATGGGGTCCCATATTGAAATAGTAAGGATCGGACACCTGCAGATCCCACTGTTGAGGCTCCTCTCTGCTACAGCCTGGTTGTTCCGGTAAGTGATGATATCCGCATGCATAATCCTGTATCCACCCCTGGGAATAGGATCAAACAAAGTAGGTGCAGGCAATGGAATAATATCACGAGTTCTCACACTGAAAACCAGGTTATACGGAATAGGGATGCTAGGATAATCGACAGCAATAAAATGGTGGTGTTCCATGGCCGCGTGATCTAGGTAAACCTTGGGCAAAGGATAATCATGCAAGCGTATCTGAACGTTAAAGCGAGCCGCCAAACGAGTAGCGTAAATACTAACATGTATTTTACCCTTCGATTTATTAATGTGAAGGTGGTGTGCCACAATAGCCCCCAAGCTATAAGTGTTGTCTCCTTCAAGTTCATGACATAAAACAACAAGATCTGGGGCACTCAGTGCACCCACCTTCGGTCTAGCAAGCAAGCATTTTGCAATGAAAAGAGCAAAATAGTGCACAACAGGAAAATGCAAGCCAACGGTGGTGATACTCGACACCCCTCTCTCATCACCCACTGTCAGAGTACGATAAAATCTTTCAGACTCTATGGGCCTAGGCTCTATCAAACCACCATTAGAAGGAAGCAATCATATTTTACAAAATTCAGTAAGTGGTATCTGATGGGGTTCAACATATAAATTAAACTGCACCTCAGGGGGTTATTCCTAGGAAGAAAAGTAAAACTTTCCACAAAGGAGTTTGTGAGGAGATGATACTGTTCACATTCAGCTGCGATGAAGTCGGTGAGGCCGACATTAGCAGCATATTATGCAAACTCTTGAAGGATCCTGGCCCCTTCCATGAACGGGTTATGTGGCCATCCGCACGGCCATACCTACACCATTCTCCGGGTATGGAGATCACTGTCAGATGACTCCCCAATCACTCCCTTGGAGTTCTTCTTGGAAGAAAACTTCTTAAAGATATTCATGTTTTTCCTATGAACAAAAATTCCGAAATTTTTAGTCCATACAATTTTCTCAACAAAACTTCACAAGATTGATAGCAACTACTCATAGGGATACATAGAGGCCATAGCAAGCATTCAAACTACTTATAACTCTAGGAATTCAACATGCAAGCTCATCTACAGCAGCACCAAGAGTAGCTATTCATTCAAAATATAAACCACAAAAACAAAAACTATTTTGACAAATGGAGGAGTCACATACCAAGCAACAATCCCCCGAAATAGTTTCGAAAACGGAGCTTCGAGCAAAGAGATCAAAATTTGCGGGTTTGAGAGCAAGAACACGAGAGAGAGAGAGCAATGGTGATTTTTTGGGAGGTAGGTGATGATGTGGTATGAAGAGATAAGTGACGGGGCCCACATGGGGACCACAACCCACCAGAGCGCGCCTGGGCGTCCTGGCGTGCCCAGGTGGGTTGTGCCCACCTAGTGCACCTCCCTCTGATGTTATTTGCACCAAAAATTCTTAAATATTCAGAAAAAATCGTATCAAATTTTTAGGGCATTCTGAGAACTTTTATTTTTTTTGTCATTTTCTTATTCCACAGGGAATTCAAAAAATAGACAAACATGCCATTTTATTTTATTTAACTAATAAAAACAAAAATCAAAAAATAGGAACATAATGTAGTGCTTACTAAATTCATCAACTTCACACCTCTCAAAAATGATTCATTAATAAGGTTGATCAAGTCTTATTAACAACTACTTTCGATTAGCATGAAACTAAAGAACTTTCATAAATCACTAAGTTACCTCAATGGGGATATGAATGTCCCCAACAATAAGCATTTCATATTTCTTTTTGGCAGTAGGTAGAGGTAGTTGAAAACTTCCAATAGTGGTTGTCGGAGATTTTTCAATAACATTAATACCATTGATATGAAAAGTGAGCTTGCTTTTATTGCAATCAATAACAGCCCCTGCAGTATTCAAGAAGGGTCTACCAAGGATAATCGACATGTTGTCGTCCTCGGGCATCTCAAGTATAACAAAGTCAGTCAAAATAGTAACATTAGCAACAACAACGGGCACATGCTCACAAATACTGATAGGTATGGCAGTTGATTCATCAGCCACTTGCAAAGATATTTCAGTAGGTGTGAGCTTATTCAAATCAAGTCTTTTATATAAAGAGAAAGGCATAACACTAACACTAGCTCCCAAATCACATAAAGCAGTTTTCACATAATTTATTTTGATGGAGCATGGTATAGTTGGTATTCCCGGATCTCCAAGTTTTTTAGGTACTCCATCCTTAAAAGTATAATTAGCAAGCATGGTGGAGATTTCAGCTTCCGGTATTTTTCTCTTATTGGTGATGATGTCTTTCATGTACTTTGCATAAGGAGGCATTTTCAAGATATCAGTCAAGCGAGCACGGAAAAAGACTGGCCTCAGCATTCCAGCAAAGCGTTCAAATTCTTCATCATCTTTCTTTTTAGTTGACTTAGCTGGAAAGGGCATGGGTTTTTGAACCCACGGTTCTCTTTCTTTACCGTGTTTTCTAGCAACAAAGTCTCTTTTATCATATCATGTATTCTTGGGTTTTGGGTTATCAAGATCAACTGCAGGTTCTATCTCAACATCATTTTATGGTTCTTTACTATTTGTTTGAGTGTCTTCATGAACCTCATCATTTTCCTTTTCATTATCAGAAGGTGAGTGTTCATTACTAGACAGAGTTTCAGCATCAGAGATAGAAATCATTATCATTATTAGGAGGTTTTTATACTTCAGGTTCACTAGAGGCATGCAAAGTCCTATCATTTTTCTTCTTCTTTTTCTTTTTAGAAGGACTGCGTGCATCAGTGTTAACTCTTTGAGATTCTTGTTCAATTATCTTTGGGTGTCCTTCAGGATAAAGTGGTTCCTGGCTCATTCTACCTCCTCTAGTCATTACTCTAACAACATGATCATTGATATTATTATTCATTTCATCTAGCAACTCTCTTTGAGAATTAGCAACTTATTCTAACTGAGTTTGAACCATAGAAGCATGCTTTCCCACACCTCTAACATCATTTGAGATTCTAAATAACAAGTCACTCAAGCGAGCAATCATATTAGAATTGTATTTCAATTGTTTCATAACATTTGCATTGAAGTGATCTTGCTTTCTAATATAATTTTCAAATTCATAAAGGCATTGGCTAGGGTGCATATTGTGAGGATTATCATTATCATTGAATTTCATTAGCTTATTTACCTCTACCACCTTAGGTGGTGGTGGTGTATCAAGCCCATGTATTTCTTCAATAGGAGGTAAATTTTTGACATCCTCATCTTTAATACCTTTTTCCTTCATAGATTTCTTTGCCTCTTGCATATCTTCAGGACTGAGATATAAAATACCCCTCTTCTTTGGAGTGGGTTTAGGCGGTGGTTTAGGAAGAGTCCAATCATCATAATTTTTCAGTATGTTATTCAATAATTCTTCAACTTTCCCAATAGTTTGTTCCCTGAAAACACAACCGGTACAACTATCTAGGAAATCCCTAGAAGCATCGGTTAGTCCATTATAGAAGATATAAAGTATTTCATTTTTCTTAAGAGGATGATCGGGTAAAGCATTAAGCAATTGGAGAAGCCTCCCCCAAGCTTGTGGGGGACTCTCTTCTTCAATTTGCACAAAGTTAAATATTTCCTATAAGGCAGCTTGTTTCCTATGAGCAGGGAAATATTTTTCAGAGAAGTAATAAATCATATCCTGGGGACTACATACACAACCAGGAGCAAGAGTATTGCACTAAGCTTTAGCATCACCCTTTAATGAGAACGGAAATAATTTGGGAATATGGTACTAGCGAGTTTTCTCATCATACGTAAAAAGGGTGGCTATGTCATTCAACTTAGTAAGATGTGCCACAACAGTTTCAGTTTCATAACCATGGAAAGGATCAGATTCAACCAAAGTAATTAACTCTGGGTCAATAGAGAATTCATAATCCTTACCATCAATAAAGATAGGTGAAGTAGCAAACTTAGGATCATATTGCATTCTAGCATTCAAGGATTTTTCTTTGTACTTGCATAACAATTTCTCTAGATCAACTATATCCTTACAAGCAAGAATATGTCTAGTTGTCTCCTCATTCATAACATAACCTTCCAGTACCTTTGGCAATTCATATCTAGGAGGGCTAGTTCTAATAGGTGTTTCAAGATTTTCAGTTTCAAGCTCATCATCAGTTTCAACAATATCATTCTGTCTTACTCTAGCAATTTGGTCATCCAGAAATTCACCTAGTGGCACATCATCATCATCATCAAGCAAGGTACTAGCATCATCATAAGTATCATTCATAGTATAAGTAGCATCATCAAAAACTAGCAACATATCAGGATTAATAGCATGTGGTGGTGTTTCCAGTTTACTTATAATAGAAGGTGAAGCTAAAGCAGAGCTAGATGGCAGTTCCTTACCTCCCCTCGTCTTAGAGGGATAAATCTTAGTCTTAGCATCCTTCAAATTCTTCATAGTGATAAATTGATAATAATCCCAAGTGACTCAACAAATATAGATATGCTTCCCGGCAATGGCGCCAGAAAAAGGTCTTGATAACCCACAAGTATAGGGGATCGCAAAAGTTTTCGAGGGTAGAGTATTCAACCCACATTTATAGATTCGACGCAAGGGGAGCCAAAGAATATTTATAAGTATTAGCAACTGAGTTGTCAATTTAACAACACCTAGAGATTAATTATCTGCAACAAACTAATCAGTAGCAAAGTAGTATGATAGTTTTGATAGTAGTAGCAGCAGTAGTAACGGTAATAGTGATAGCAGTAATTTTGTAGCAAGTGCAACAGTAACACTAGCAGTAGTAACTTAGCAAGAACAATATAAGAGAAATTCATAGGCATTGGATCGATGATTTGTTGGATGATATTCATCATGTGACAGTCATAACCTACGGTGATTTGACACTAGCTCCAGTTCATAAATATAATGTAGGCATGTATTTCGTAAATAGTCATACGTGCTTATGGAAAGAACTTGCATGACATCTTTTGTCCTACCCTCCCATGGCAGCAGGGTCCTATTGGAAACTAAGGGATATTAAGGCCTCCTTTTAATAGAGAACCGGAACAAAGCATTAACACATGGTGAATACATGAACTCCTCAAACTACGGTCATCACTGGGAGTGGTCCCGACTATTGTCACTCCGGGGTTGCCGGATCGTAACACGTAGTAGGTGACTATAACTTGCAAGATCGGATCTAGAACATATATATATATATATATATATATATATATATATATATAATGGTGATAACATAAACGGTTCAGGTTTGAAATCATGGCACCCGGGCCCAAAGTGACAGGCATTAAGCATGGCAAAGTCATAGCAACATCAATCTCATAACATAGTGGATACAAGGGATCATGCCCTAACAAAACTAACTAGATTACATGATGAATCTCATCCAACTCCTCACCGACCAGCGAGCCTATGAAGGAATTACTCACTCCCGGAGGGGAGCATCATGGAATTGGTGATGGAGAAGGGTTGGTGATGACGAAGATCGAAGATCCCCCTCTCCGGAGCCCCAAACGAACTCCAGATTTGGCCTCTCGATGAAGAACAGGAGGTGACAACAGCTCCGTCTCATGGAACGTGGTAATTCTTTCTCCTTGTTTTTTTCTGGAAAAATAGGATTTTATAGCGTAAGTTTCAGGGTTTGCGGGCCACCAGGTGGGGACAACCCACCTGGGCGCGCCTGGAGGGGGTGCACCTAGGTGTGTTGTGCCCACCCAGGTGCCCCCCTCCGGTGGCTCTTGGCCCTAGAAATTCTCATATATTGTATAAAAAATCCTCACAAAGTTTTGTTCCATTCCGAGAACTTTTATTTTTGCACAAAAACAACACCATGGTAGTTCTGCTAAAAACAGCGTCGGTCCGAGGTTAGTTTCATTCAAATCATGCAAATTAGAGTCCAAAACAAGAGAAAAAGCATTAGGAAAAGTAGATACGTTGGAGACGTATCAAGCTGATGCGGCAGCATCTTGTATGGCCGCTTGGCTATAGGAGTAGTGCCCGGCTTCAAGTCTATGATGAATTCAACAGCTCTTGCAGGGGGTATTGGATACGTTTCCAACGTGTCTATAATTTTTGATTGTTCCATGCTATTATATTATCTGTTTTTGATGTTTTATATGCATTAATATGTTATTTTATATGATTTTTGGGACTAACCTATTAACCTAGAGCCCAGTGCCAGTTTCTGTTTTTTTCCTTGTTTTAGAGTTTCGCAGAAAAGGAATACCAAACAGAGTCCAAACGGAATAAAACTTTCGCCATGATTTTTCTTGGACCAGAAGACACCAAGGAGACTTGGAGTACAAGTCAGAGGAGCCTCGAGGCGGCCACAAGGGTGGAGGGCGCGCCCCCTGACCTTGTGGGCTCTTTGTAGCTCCCCTAGCCTGATTCTTTCGCCTATATATACTCTTATACACCAAAAATATCCAGGGAAACCACAAAACCACTTTTCCATCGCCGCAACCTTCTGTACCTGTTGGGAATATAGCTACCAGATAAGACCCGCCAAGGAGGGGCCGGGTCAGCCCCAATGGCGGGTCACAAAGGAAGCCCAGTAACGTTCAAGGCGATAGTTTATTAAGGTTTATAGAAGGCCTAAGCCCAGAGGCGGCTTAAGGCCCAATATTGTAAACTGACGTATGTAAGGAAAGACTTGTAAAGAAAGGCATATGAAAGAAGTCATCGAGCCGGACACGTTTTATGAGCCGGCCGGGACTCTGTAGATCGCTAGGCGTCAACCCGTGTATATAAGGGGATGACCCGGCGGCGGCTTAGGGCAAGAAACAAGAGATCGATAACTAAGCTGGCGGATTAGCCTCTTGGTGATTGAAACCCCAGCAATTCCAACACAACTAGACGTAGGCTTTTACCTTCATCGTAAGGGGCCGAACTAGTATAAAACCTCTCGTGTCCTTTGTCCCGATTAACCCCTTTAAGCTTCCTAGTTGCGATGGCCCTATGACTAAGTCCTTTTGCTAGGACATCTATCATTACAATTCCACGACAGTTGGCGCCCACAGTGGGGCCAGCGCACGGTGGATTTGAGTTCTTGAAGGGCAACTTCGAATGGCTCAAGGGATACGTTGTGGGCCGGATGACCAAGAGTCGTCACAGCAAGCTCTACATCAACGACGAAGGCTGGGGCCCCGAGGCCGGATCAATTGAGTACGGGTACCGGGTCCCTTTCGGCGGGATTCATGTCTTCATCGGCCGGATCGGCGAATCGGGCCCTAAGCCGGACGTCTGCACCAACATCATCGAGACGGCTCAGCGCGCGAGACCCGCCCGGGCCCGACCCACCGTATAGCGTGCCTTTGTGGGTTGCATCCATGGAGGTGAATACTCGAAAGGATCAGTGGATGGCGGTGAGACAGCCATATGTTCTGACGCCACATCATCAACAGGCGAGACAGAATCTTTGTATCAGCTGCAGGATGGCATGCTTGGGGGCTGTTCCGATGGCAACAGTATTTCGGACTCCTTTCATCCGCCGAATCGATCCAGAGTCTTCATGGCAGGCACTCAGCCTGGGCAGAACTCCACGGCAGCAGCAGCAGCAACCACCGGGTCGGCAGCGGCCGGGTCAGGAGACCCCGCGCGCCCCCCGGCCCAGATGCTAATGGACCTCATGGATAAACTGACGGTTCTGTTGACTGCCGTGGTCGAGCTGGCGGATAAAGCTCAGCACGATGCGGAGGTGGCACGGGTATACGAAGAGATGGCATAGGCCAAGGAAAATTTGGCAGCATAAGAGGTCAGGATGGCTGCGGAGCGGGCGGCTTTGGACGCTCGTGCTCAACAGCTTCAAGCAGAGACTTTCCGGCTCTCGGTGGATCTGAACACGTCAAACGAGGTCATGAGGAGAAGGCATCAGAAAACTCAGTCACATCTACCTCTGATGCTCGATCCTAGGAACCTTTTCCACACACCTGGGGCCAATCCAAGTAACCCGCCAGAGGCAAATCGGATCACCACACCCGGAGCACTGGTTCAGCCGCGGGCCATGGAACCACCTCGTATGTATACTGCTCTGCCTCATTATGCGCCAACACGACCGGGTCACTTCTCCAATCCTTTGGAAAACCTCATTGCTACGTCGGCTCGTTTGGCGGCTCTCCCGATGGAAGGCGACTCTCCGACAGCAATCGAAACATGAAGGGTGAGAGAACTTCTTCAGACGGCTCTGGCGCAGCAGGATGCGTACTCTTACAGTCAAGACAGAATTCTTTCAACCCCTTGCCCGAGCCGGAGCCTGAGCTATAGCAGGCATATGGACTCAGCTGATATGTCAAGCAATGCTCAATGCCGTAACCAACCGCGCAGGCATGAGCCGATGCAGGCTGGAGCCCTTACCTTAGCAGATCAGGAGAGGATCCGACAAGAGGCTGAGCGGGCGATTCAACTGGCAGCTAAGCAGGCGGTTCATCAAACTTTTCCGGCTTATCCAGCAACCTCTGTTGAGGCAGGAGTAGCCACAAGGACAGGAGGTGTTCCTTTCCAGGTGCCGGCTATACGTAATGAACGCTTACCTGAAGACTTTAAGGGGCCTCATAAAGTGCCTAACTACACGGCCGATTTGCAGCCTGGGGCATGGATTGAGAGTTACGAGATGGCAATGGAGCTGTTGGAGGTCAGTGATGCAGCAATGGCTAAGTACTTCACCATGATGTCGGATGGAACGGCTCGCACTTGGTTGAAAGGGTTGCCACCCAATTCCATAGGCTCATGGGCGGAGTTGAAGGCCCGGTTCATTCAGAACTTCAAAGACACATGTAAGCAACCTATGTCAATCATGGACCTGACTAATTGTAAGCAAGAGGAAGGGGAGTCCACAACCCATTGGGTGCGCCGGGTCAAGGAGATAATACATTCATCTGATAAAATGGATGCTAGCTCGGCAGTCTTAATGTTGGAGAAAAATTGCCGTTTTGAACCTCTGAAGAAGAAGCTGGGGCGGCTCAAGCGTGACTACAATGACATGGGCCAGTTGATGGTGGCTCTGGTCAAGTATGCTGATTCTGACAGTACCAAGGACCCCGTGTCTGATGAAGAAAAAACAGGGAAGGGAAAGAAGAACGGCAACGGCAAGGGTCACCAGCATAACCCGGCAAATCAAGGAGGTAATAAATGTAAGGCTAACGAATTTGTGGCTAACACCAATGCACAGGGCAACAATCAACGGCGCAAGGGTAGGCAACCCCCTCGGTCAGGCGGGTTAGGTCCCACCCTCGAGCAACTATTGAATGAACCTTGCCCAAGACACGACACCCGGGAGAAGCCAGCCACCCATTTGTGGAAGGACTGTACAATCATGAAGGCATTTAAAAATTCAAACACATTTGATGGAAGTCATGGGCCTGGCGGCGGTTCAGGCGGAGGCAACTTTCATGGGCCGGGCGCCGGTTCAGGTGGAGGCAGTTTTCACGGTCAGGGCCATACGGGTAACCAGGGAGGTTATAATCCACAACCCGGCCAAGGTAATCAGCAGCAACAGTCCGGATATCAGAGCAACCCAAAATAGTTGAATAGTGGGCAATACCATGTATTTACCACTAGTTTATGCAAGAGGGACCAAAAGCTTCATAAGAGGGCTATCAATGCCGCTGAGTTGGCGATTCCACGTTATTTAAGGTGGTCAGAACAGCCTATTGTGTGGAGCAGAGAAGATCATCCTCCCCGGGTTGATAATCCGGGTCACTTAGCCTTGGTAGTGGCACCTTAGGTTGGTGGATATAAATTCACTGAAGTGCTCATGGATGGAGGCAGTAGCATCAACATCCTCTACTATGAGACGTTCTGTCGGATGGGATTGACCGATAAGAGTCTTAAGCAATCCAACACTGTTTTTCACAGTGTTGTACCTGGCAAGTCGGCATACCCAGTTGGTAAGATTGAACTGGAAGTAGCCTTTGGGGATGAATATGATTCCAGGGCTAAGAAGTTAACTTTTGAGGTGGTTAAGATCAAAAGCCCATATCATGCTCTGTTTGGACGGCCGGCTTATGCCAAGTTCATGGCTCGGCCGTGTTATGTGTATCTGCAGCTCAAGATGCCAGGTTATAAAGGCACCATTACAGTACACGGAAGCCGAAAAATAGCTCTGGAGTGTGAAGAAGGAGATGCCGCTTATGCTGAGTCTGTTTGTGCAATAGAGGAGTTAAAATTTTATAAAGATAATGTTGACCCGGCAGACATGATGTCTTTAAAGAAGCCAACAACGGAGCATGAACTGGTGTTGAAGTTCAAATCAGCTGATGACACCAAAACGGTTGATTTTGTGCCTGGCGAATCATCCGAGCAGTTCATCATTAGTGCCAACTTGGATCCAAAATAGGAAAGTGCGCTCATCGAGTTCATCCGTGAGAACTGGGACATCTTTGCATGGAAACCTTCTGACATGTCGGGTGTCCCGAGAGAACTCGCTGAGCACACTCTTAAAAATGATTCGAAGTTTAAGCCGGTCAGGCAGTTTCTCCGACGGTTTAACGAGGAAAGGCACAAGGCCATTGGAGAAGAGGTGGCCCGGCTCTTGGCGGCCGGGTTCATTGTGGAAGTTTTTCACCCAGAGTGGTTGGCTAACCCGGTGCTTGTACTCAAGAAGAACGACACCTGGCGTATGTGTGTGGATTACACCGATTTAAACAAAGCTTGTCCAGCTGACCCTTTTGCTCTCCCTCGTATTGATCAGATCATTGATGCTACGACGGGTTGTGAGCGTTTGAGTTTTCTAGATGCTTATTCAGGTTATCATCAGATCAAGATGGCAGTCAAGGACCAGGAGAAGACAGCTTTCATCACTCCGTTTGGAGCCTTCTGCTATGTGTCTATGCCTTTTGGGCTTAAGAGTGCCCAAGCGACTTATCAACGGTGCATGCAGAATTGCCTTCACAATCAGATTGGGCGTAATGTTCATGCTTATGTGGATGATATAGTGGTGAAGTCCAGAAAAGAGGAAACCTTGGTAACAGATCTGAAGGAGACCTTTGATAACCTACGGGTCTACAAGATGATGCTTAACCCGGCCAAGTGTGTTTTTGGAGTCCCAGCTGGCAAACTCTTGGGTTTTTTGGTGTCCGACCGAGGTATTGAAGCTAACCCGGAGAAAATTAAGGCAATCACATCCCTGGCCAGACCAGCATGCATCAATGACGTTCAACGGCTGGCGGGTCGTGTTGCTGCTTTGAGCCGGTTCATAAGCCGGTTAGGAGAGAAGGCGATGCCTTTGTATCAGATGATGAAAAAATGGATGACTTTGTTTGGAGTGAAGCTGCAAATTCTGCCTTTGAGGATCTGAAGAAACAGCTTGCTGAGCCACCAGTTCTTGCTGCTCCGGTTGAGAAAGAACCGCTATTGTTATATGTAGCCGCTAACTCATGAGCTGTTAGTGTGGCGATTGTGGTGGAACGCAAGGAGGCTGACAAGGAACATCCGGTCCAATGGCCGGTTTACTACGTTAGTGAGGTGTTGATTGAATATAAACAAAGATATCCACATTGGCAGAAGCTCGTTTATGGGGTATTCATGGCAAGCCGGAAGCTCAAACATTACTTTCAGGGTCACCCAATCACTGTGATTAGTTCTACTCCTGTGGGAGACATCATTCAAAATAGAGAAGCTACTGGACGAGCCGCCAAGTGGGCCATTGAACTTGGGTCTCATGGGTTGAAGTATGTACCACGTACTACGATCAAATATCAAGCGCTGGTTGACTTTATTAATGATTGGACGGAGATGCAGATGCCAGAGGAGAAACCAGACAACACATATTGGACGATTCACTTTGATGGGTCCAGACAGTGGGAAGGCTCGGGGGCTGGAGTGGTTTTAACTTCCCCCTCGATGTGACAATTTTTTTATGTGTTGCGATTGATGTTTCCTTGTACTAACAACGCGGCAGAATATGAAGCCTTGTTCCATGGTCTTCGAATGGCTAAAGAAATGAGTCTGAGCAGGGTTTGGTGCCTTGGCGATTCAGATTTGGTGGCTCAACAGGTATCAGGCAAGTGGGATTCCAAGGACCCTCTCATGGCGGCTTATCGCCGTGAAGTCGATGCTGTTGCAGGACATTTTAAAGGTTGTTAGTGTAGGGTTTCGTAGTAATTTCAAAAAAATTTCCTACGCACACACAAGATCATGGTGATGCATAGCAACGAGAGAGGAGAGTGTGATCTACGTACTCTTGTAGATCGCAACGGAAGCGTTTGGTTGATGTAGTCGTACGTCTTCACGGCCCGACCGATCAAGCACCGAAACTACGGCACCTCCGAGTTCTAGCACACGTTCAGCTCGATGATGATCCCCGGACTCTGATCCAGCAAAGTGTCGGGGAAGAGTTCTGTCAGCACGACGGCGTGGTGACGATCTTGATGTACTACTTTCGCAGGGCTTCGCCTAAGCACCGCTACAATATTATCGAGGACTATGGTGGCAGGGGGCGCCGCACACGGCTAAGAATAAGATCACGTGGATCAACTTGTGTGTCTCTGGGGTTCCCC
>NC_041390.1:447171213-447178288 GCF_002162155.2 Triticum dicoccoides | reverse complement strand
TATATAAAGGACCAAGGGGGGGGGGGTGCGGCCGGCCTAGGAGAGGCGCGCCAGGAGGAGTCCTACTCCCTCTGGGAGTAGGATCCCCCCCAATCCTAGTTGGAATAGGATTCGCGGGGGGGGGAAGAGAGAGGGGGGCCGGCCCCCTCTCCTTGTACTATTCGGACCAAGGGAGGGGAGGGGCGCGCGGCCCGTCTTGGGCTGCCCCTTCTCTTTTCCACTAAGGCCCACTAAGGCCCATATAGCTCCCGGGGGGTTCCGGTAACCTCCCGGTACTCCGGTAAAATCCCGATTTCACCCGGAACACTTCCGATATCCAAACATAGGCTTCCAATATATCAATCTTTATGTCTCAATCATTTCGAGACTCCTCGTCATGTCCGTGATCACATCCGGGACTCCGAACTAACTTCGATACATCAAAACTTATAAACTCATAATATAACTATCATCGAAACCTTAAGCGTGTGGACCCTACGGGTTCGAGAACAATGTAGACATGACCGAGACACGTCTCTGGTCAATAACCAATAGAGGGACCTGGATGCCCATATTGGCTCCTACATATTCTACGAAGATCTTTATCGGTCAGACCGCATAACAACATACGTTGTTCCCTTTGTCATCGGTATGTTACTTGCCCGAGATTCGATCGTCGGTATCCAATACCTAGTTCAATCTCGTTACTGGCAAGTCTCTTTACTCGTTCCGTAATACATCATCTCACAACTAACTCATTAGTTGCAATGCTTGCAAGGCTTATGTGATGTGCATTACCGAGAGGGCCTAGAGATACCTCTCCGACAATCGGAGTGACAAATCCTAATCTCGAAATACGCCAACCCAACATGTACCTTTGGAGACACCTGTAGAGATCCTTTATAATCACCCAGTTACGTTGTGACGTTTGGTAGCACACAAAGTGTTCCTCCGGCAAACGGGAGTTGCATAATCTCATAGTCATAGGAACATGTATAAGTCATGAAGAAAGCAATAGCAACATACTAAACGATCGGGTGCTAAGCTAATGGAATGGGTCATGTCAATCAGATCATTCAACTAATGATGTGATCCCATTAATCAAATGACAACTCTTTGTCCATGGTTAGGAAACATAACCATCTTTGATTAACGAGCTAGTCAAGTAGAGGCATACTAGTGACACTCTGTTTGTCTATGTATTCACACATGTATTATGTTTCCGGTTAATACAATTCTAGCATGAATAATAAACCTTTATCATGATATAAGGAAATAAATAATAACTTTATTATTGCCTCTAGGGCATATTTCCTTCAGTCTCCCACTTGCACTAGAGTCAATAATCTAGATTACACAGTAATGATTCTAACACCCATGGAGCTTTGGTGCTGATCATGTTTTGCTCGTGGAAGAGGCTTAGTCAACGGGTCTGCAACATTCAGATCCGTATGTATCTTGCAAATCTCTATGTCTCCCACCTGGACTAGATCCCGAATGGAATTGAAGCGTCTCTTGATGTGCTTGGTTCTCTTGTGAAATCTGGATTCCTTTGCCAAGGCAATTGCACCAGTATTGTCACAAAAGATTTTCATTGGACCCGATGCACTAGGTATGACACTTAGATCGGATATGAACTCCTTCATCCAGACTCCTTCGTTTGCTGCTTCCGAAGCAGCTATGTACTCCGCTTCACATGTAGATCCCGCTACAACGCTTTGTTTAGAACTGCACCAACTTACAACTCCACCGTTTAATGTAAATACGTATCCGGTTTGCGATTTAGAATCGTCCGGATCAGTGTCAAAGCTTGCATCAACTTAACCTTTTACGATGAGCTCTTTGTCACCTCCATATATGAGAAACATATCCTTCGTCCTTTTCAGGTATTTCAGGATGTTCTTGACCGCTGTCCAGTGATCCACTCCTGGATTACTTTGGTACCTCCCTGCTAGACTTATAGCAAGGCACACATCAGGTCTGGTACACAGCATTGCATACATGATAGAGCCTATGGCCGAAGCATAGGGAACATCTTTCATATTCTCTCTATCTTCTGCAGTGGTTGGGCATTGAGTCTTACTCAACTTCACACCTTGTAACACAGGCAAGAACCCTTTCTTTGCTTGATCCATTTTGAACTTTTTCAAAACTTTGTCAAGGTATGTGGTTTGTGAAAGTCCAATTAAGCGTCTTGATCTATCTCTATAGATCTTAATGCCTAATATGTAAGCAGCTTCACCAAGGTCTTTCATTGAAAAACTCTTATTCAAGTATCCCTTTATGCTATCCAGAAATTCTATATCATTTCCAATTAGTAATATGTCATCCACATATAATATTAGAAATGCTATAGAGCTCCCACTCACTTTCTTGTAAATACAGGCTTCTCCAAAAGTCTGTATAAAACCAAATGCTTTGATCACACTATCAAAATGTTTATTCCAACTCCGAGAGGCTTGCACCAGTCCATAAATAGATCGCTGGAGCTTGCACACTTTGTTAGCTCCCTTTGGATCGAAAAAACCTTCTGGTTGCATCATATACAACTCTTCTTCCAGAAATCCATTTAGGAATGCAGTTTTGACATCCATCTGCCAAATTTCATAATCATAAAATGCGGCAATTGCTAACATGATTCGGACAGACTTAAGCATCGCTACGGGTGAGAAGGTCTCATCGTAGTCAATCCCTTGAACTTGCCGAAAACCTTTTGCGACAAGTCGAGCTTTGTAGACAGTAATATTACCATCAGCGTCAGTCTTCTTCTTGAAGATCCATTTATTCTCAATTGCTTGCCGATCAACGAGCAAGTCAACCAAAGTCCATACTTTGTTTTCATACATGGATCCCATCTTAGATTTCATGACTTCAAGCCATTTTGCGGAATCTGGGCTCGCCATCGCTTCTTCATAGTTCGTAGGTTCATCATGATCTAGTAGCATGACTTCTAGAACAGGATTACCGTACCACTCTGGCGCGGATCTCACTCTGGTTGATCTACGAGGTTCAGTAGTATCTTGTTCTGAAGTTTCATGATCATCATCATTAGCTTCCTCACTAACTGGTGTAGGTGTCATTGAAATAGTTTTCTGTGATGCACTACTTTCCAATAAGGGAGCAGGTACAGTTACCTCGTCAAGTTCTACTTTCCTCCCACTCACTTCTTTCGAGAGAAACTCCTTCTCCAGAAAGTTTCCGAATTTAGCAACAAAAGTCTTGCCTTCGGATCTGTGATAGAAGGTGTATCCAATAGTCTCCTTTGGATATCCTATGAAGACACATTTCTCCGATTTGGGTTCAAGCTTATCAGGTTGAAGCTTTTTCACATAAGCATCGCAGCCCCAAACTTTCAGAAATGACAACTTTGGTTTCTTGCCAAACCACAGTTCATAAGGCGTCGTCTCAACGGATTTTGATGGTGCCCTATTTAACGTGAATGCGGCTGTCTCTAGAGCGTATCCCCAAAACGATAGCGGTAAATCAGTAAGAGACATCATAGATCGCACCATATCTAGTAAAGTACGATTACGACGTTCGGACACACCATTGCGTTGTGGTGTTCCGGGTGGCGTGAGTTGCGAAACTATTCCGCATTGTTTCAAATGTACACCAAACTCGTAACTCAAATATTCTCCTCCACGATCAGATCGTAGAAATTTTATTTTCTTGTTACGATGATTTTCTACTTCACTCTAAAATTCTTTGAACTTTTCAAACGTTTCAGATTTATGTTTCATTAAGTAGATATACCCATATCTGCTTAAGTCATCTGTGAAGGTGAGAAAATAACGATATCCGCCACGAGCCTCAATATTCATCGGACCACATACATCTGTATGTATGATTTCCAACAAATCTGTTGCTCTCTCCATAGTACCGGAGAATGGTGTTTTAGTCATCTTGCCCATGAGGCACGGTTCGCAAGTACCAAGTGATTCATAATCAAGTGGTTCCAAAAGTCCATCAGTATGGAGTTTCTTCATGCGCTTTACACCGATATGACCTAAACAGCAGTGCCACAAATAGGTTGCACTATCATTATCAACTCTGCATCTTTTGGCTTCAACATTATGAATATGTGTGTTACTACTATCGAGATTCAATAAGAATAGACCACTCTTCAAGGGTGCATGACCATAAAAGATATTACTCATATAAATAGAACAACCATTATTCTCTGATTTAAATGAATAACCGTCTCGCATCAAACAAGATCCAGATATAATGTTCATGCTTAACGCTGGCACCAAATAACAATTATTTAGGTCTAATATTAATCCCGAAGGTAGATGTAGAGGTAGCGTGCCGACTGCGATCACATCGACTTTGGAACCATTTCCCACGCGCATCGTCACCTCGTCCTTAGCCAATCTTTGCTTAATCCGTTGTCCCTGTTTCGAGTTGCAAATATTAGCAACAGAACCAGTATCAAATACCCAGGTGCTACTGCGAGCATTAGTAAGGTACACATCAATAACATGTATATCACATATACCTTTGTTCACCTTGCCATCCTTCTTATCCGCCAAATACTTGGGGCAGTTCCGCTTCCAGTGACCAGTCTGCTTGCAGTAGAAGCACTCAGTTTCAGGCTTAGGTCCAGGTTTGGGTTTCTTCTCTTGAGTGGCAACTTGCTTGCCGTTCTTTTTGAAGTTCCCCTTCTTCTTCCCTTTGCCCTTTTTCTTGAAACTAGTGGTCTTGTTGACCATCAACACTTGATGCTCCTTCTTGATTTCTACCTCCGCAGCTTTTAGCATTGCGAAGAGCTCGGGAATAGTCTTATTCATCCCTTGCATATTATAGTTCATCACGAAGCTCTTGTAGCTTGGTGGCAGTGATTGGAGAATTCTGTCAATGACGCAATCATCTGGAAGATTAACTCCCAATTGAATCAAGTGATTATTATACCCAGACATTTTGAGTATATGCTCACTGACAGAACTGTTCTCCTCCATCTTGCAGCTATAGAACTTATTGGAGACTTCATATCTCTCAATCCGGGCATTTGCTTGAAATATTAACTTCAACTCCTGGAACATCTCATATGCTCCATGACGTTCAAAACGTCGTTGAAGTCCCGATTCTAATCCGTAAAGCATGGCACACTGAACTATCGAGTAGTCATCAGCTTTGCTCTGCCAGACGTTCATAACATCTGGTGTTGCTCCAGCAGCAGGCCTGGCACCCAGCGGTGCTTCCAGGACGTAATTCTTCTGTGCAGCAATGAGGATAATCCTCAAGTTACGGACCCAGTCCGTGTAATTGCTACCATCATCTTTCAACTTTGCTTTCTCAAGGAACGCATTAAAATTCAACGGAACAACAGCACGAGCCATCTATTCTTCAATCAAGCATAAACAAGCAAGATACTATTAGGTACTAAGTTTCATGATAAATTTAAGTTCAATTAATTTACTTAAAGAACTCCCACTTAGATAGACATCTCTCTAATCCTCTAAGTGATTACGTAATCCAAATCAACTAAACCATGTCCGATCATCACGTGAGATGGAGTAGTTTCATTGGTGAACATCATTATGTTGATCATATCTACTATATGATTCACGCTCGACCTTTCGATCTCCGTGTTCCGAGGCCATATCTGTATATGCTTGGCTCGTCAAGTATAACCTGAGTATTCCGCGTGCGCAACTGTTTTGCACCCGTTGTATTTGAACGTAGAGCCTATCACACCCGATCATCATGTGGTGTCTCGGCACGAAGAACTTTCGCAACGGTGCATACTCAGGGAGAACACTTCTTGATAATTTAGTGAGAGATCATCTTATAATGCTACCGTCAATCAAAGCAAGATAAGATGCATAAAAGATAAACATCACATGCAATCAATATAAGTGATATGATATGGCCATCATCATCTTGTGCTTGTGATCTCCATCTCCGAAGCATCGTCGTGATCACCATCGTCACCGGCGCGACACCTTGATCTCCATCGATGCATCATTGTCGTCTCGCCAATCTTATGCTTCCACGACTATCGCTATCGCTTAGTGACAAAGTAAAGCATTACAGCGCGATTGCATTGCATACAATAAATCGACAACCATATGGCTCCTGCCAGTTGCCGATAACTCGGTTACAAAACATGATCATCTCATACAATAAAATTTAGCATCATGTCTTGACCATATCACATCACAACATGCCCTGCAAAAACAAGTTAGACGTCCTCTACTTTGTTGTTGCAAGTTTTACATGGCTGCTACGGGCTTAAGCAAGAACCAATCTTACCTACGCATCAAAACCACAACGATAGTTTGTCAAGTTGGTGCTGTTTTAACCTTCGCAAGGACTGGGCATAGCCACACTTGGTTCAACTAAAGTTGGAGAAATTGTCACCCGCAAGCCACCTATGTGCAAAGCACGTCGGGAGAACCGGTCTCGCGTAAGCGTACGCGTAATGTCGGTCCGGGCCGCTTCGTCCAACAATACCGCCGAACCAAAGTATGACATGCTGGTAAGCAGTATGACTTATATCGCCCACAACTCACTTGTGTTCTACTCGTGCATATAACATCAAACCATAAAAACCTAGGCTCTGATACCACCGTAGGGTTTCGTAGTAATTTCAAAAAAAAAATTCCTATGCACACGCAAGATCATGGTGATACATAGCAACGAGAGAGGAGAGTGTGATCTACGTCCTCTTGTATATCGCAATGGAAGCGTTTGGTTGATGTAGTCGTACGTCTTCGCGGCCCGACCGATCAAGCACCGAAACTACGGCACCTCCGAGTTCTAGCACACGTTCAGCTTGATGACGATCCCCGGACTCCGATCCAGCAAAGTGTCGGGGAAGAGTTCCGTCAGCACGACGGCGTGGTGGCGATCTTGATGTACTACTGTCGCAGGGCTTCGCCTAAGCACCGCTACAATATTATCGAGGACTATGGTGGTAGGGGGCGCCGCACACGGCTAAGAATAAGATCACGTGGATCAACTTGTATGTCTCTGGGGTTCCCCTGCCTCCGTATATAAAGGACCAAGGGGGGGTGCGGCCGGCCTAGGAGAGGCGCGCCAGGAGGAGTCCTACTCCCTCTGGGAGTAGGATCCCCCCCCAATCGTAGTTGGA
>NC_041390.1:447137324-447171013 GCF_002162155.2 Triticum dicoccoides | reverse complement strand
GGCCGGCCCCCTCTCCTTGTCCTATTCGGACCAAGGGAGGGGAGGGGCGCGCGGCCCATCTTGGGCTGCCCCTTCTCTTTTCCACTAAGGCCCACTAAGGCCCATATAGCTCCCGGGGGGTTCCGGTAACCTCCCGGTACTCCGGTAAAATCCCGATTTCACCCGGAACACTTCCGATATCCAAACATAGGCTTCCAATATATAAATCTTTATGTCTCTATCATTTCGAGACTCCTCGTCATGTCCGTGATCACATCCGGGACTTCGAACTAACTTCGATACATCAAAACTTATAAACTCATAATATAACTGTCATCGAAACCTTAAGCGTGCGGACCCTACGGGTTCGAGAACAATGTAGACATGACCGAGACACGTCTCCGGTCAATAACCAATAGCGGGACCTGGATGCCCATATTGGCTCCTACATATTCTACGAAGATCTTTATCGGTCAGACCGCATAACAACATACGTTGTTCCCTTTGTCACCGGTATGTTACTTGCCCGAGATTCGATCGTCAGTATCCAATACCTAGTTCAATCTCGTTACTGGCAAGTCTCTTTACTCGTTCCGTAATACATCATCTCACAACTAACTCATTAGTTGCAATGCTTGCAAGGCTTATGTGATGTGCATTACCGAGAGGGCCCAGAGATACCTCTCCGACAATCGGAGTGACAAATCCTAATCTCGAAATACGCCAACCCAACATGTATCTTTGGAGACACCTATAGAGCTCCTTTATAATCACCCAGTTACGTTGTGACGTTTGGTAGCACACAAAGTGTTCCTCCGGCAAACGGGAGTTGCATAATCTCATAGTCATAGGAACATGTATAAGTCATGAAGAAAGCAATAGCAACATACTAAACGATCGGGTGCTAAGCTAATGGAATGGGTCATGTCAATCAGATCATTCAACTAATGATGTGATCCCGTCAATCAAATGACAACTCTTTGTCCATGGTTAGGAAACATAACCATCTTGGATTAACGAGCTAGTCAAGTAGAGGCATACTAGTGACACTCTGTTTGTCTATGTATTCACACATGTATTATGTTTCCGGTTAATACATCTAGCATGAATAATAAACCTTTATCATGATATAAGGAAATAAATAATAACTTTATTATTGCCTCTAGGGCATATTTCATTTAGTTAGGTGGAACACATTGACCGTAGGAAGAACGAGGCGGACGATGCTTTAAGCCGGTTGGGATCTCAGCGTAAGCCGGTGCCACCTAACACCTTTTTGGATGTTTTGCATAACCCGCCTGTTAAGTTACCTACAGAGGAAGATTTAGCCGTTCCTGACCCGGAGGCACAGTGGGTGGCGGCTCTTCACGTCATCCCAGATTGGACTGTACCGTTCTTAGCTTACATGACCCGAGGAGAGTTGCCAGAGGATGAGACCCTGGCTCGACAGATAACCCGGCGGTCCAAATCAATGACGACTTCTGACGGAGAGTTATACCATCGCAGCGTCACTGGAGCGTTTCAGCGGTGTGTTTCTCCTGAAGAAGGCCAAGAAATACTCCGTGAGATCCATGAAGGGGATTGTGGTCATCACGCTGGGTCAAAGTCTCTTGTGGCCAAAGCTTTTCGTCATGGTTTTTATTGGTTGACGGCTCACGCTGATGCAGAGGATCTGGTCAGTAGGTGTGATGTATGTCAAAAATTTGCACGGCGAGCGCATGTGTCGGCTCAAGAGTTGCGGATAATTCCAATCACTTGGCCGTTTGCGGTCTGGGGGCTTGACATGGTTGGACCTTTCAAAAGGTCTAAGGATAAAAAGACACATCTTTTAGTGGCAGTTGACAAATTCACAAAGTGGGTTGAGGCAGAGCCAGTGAGTAAGTGTGATGCAGCCACATCGGTTCAGTTCATGGAAAAGGTGATCTTTCGCTTTGGTTTTCCACACAGCATTATCACTGACAATGACACTAATTTATCCCAAGGGGCTATGGAGGAGTTTTGTCAACGTGAGCATATCCGGCTTGATGTTTTTTCTATAGCTCACCCTCAATCTAATGGGCAGGCTGAGAGAGCAAATCAGGATATCTTAAAAAGGTCTCAAACCCCGGCTCATGGTTCCCTTACAACGGACGCCGGGTTGTTGGGTAGAGGAGTTACCGTCGGTACTATGGAGTATCAACACCACTCCTAACAGGTCCACGGGTTATACACCTTTCTTCATGGTTTGCGGAGTGGAAGCGGTGCTGCCTAGTGACATTCGTCATGACTCGCCTCGTGTGGCGGCTTATGTTTAAGCTCATAACAAACAAGCCAGACAAGATTCCCTTGACTTGTTAGATGAGGAGAGAGACTTAGCAGCGGCTCGATCAACAATTTATTAACAGGACCTGCGCCATTATCACAACCGTCGGGTTAAGTCCAGGACTTTTCAAGAAGGTGACCTGGTGCTCCGGCTCATCCAGGATCTATCAGATGCACACAAGCTATCCCCGCCTTGGGAAGGACCCTTTGTGGTCAGCAAGAACTTAAACAATGGGTCATATTACCTCATTGACGTTCGAGAGCACAAAGACTCACGTAAGTTGGAGGAGGAGACCCGCCGGCCCTGGAACATTGCTCAACTTCGGCCATACTACACCTGAGCCACCAGCTCTCGTCATGTACATACTTTGACGTTGTATATACTATGATAAGTAATAAAGCAGGACCTCTGTCCTTTTTCCTCTTCAAAGGTTATATATCTTTACTATTTTTCATGACTATTAAGGAGCTGATCATATCTAAGTTTAGCTTAAACCTTTCTGGTCCGGCTTATGATCGTATTCGAATCTAGCTGTAAACCTCATGATCACTTGGGGGCTTCCTGTTCAAACATAGGTCGTATTCGAACCAAAGAGAACATAGCTGTCGTAGCCCTCTTGATCGGCTCAAAGCCAAACTCACTAGGGGGCTTCTTGATTGTATCCGAATCATAGCTTAACCCCTTTTGGGTCTGACTTGGATCGTATTCGAATCAGGGTCGTTAAAAACTCTCAAGATCATTTGGGGGCTTCCTGTTCAAACATAGGTCATATTCGAACCAAAGAGAACATAGTTGTCAGTACCCTCTTGATCGGCGCAACGCCAAAGCCACTGGGGGCTATATGATCGTATTCGAATCTTAGCTTAACCCCTTTGGTCCGGTTTACTGATCGTATTCCAATCAGAAACCCCCAACCTTTAGTTACAAGGTTAATTTATATTGTTTACCACCTGTTATTTGTCTTATTGGTCTTTTATTGTCTCAATTTTAAACAATCAGCACGGTCTTTTCACCGGCTTGACTATTTGACAATAAGCCACCAAGGCATGATAGTCATCAGGCGTACAGAAGCATTGACTTCTCAAAAGGACTGGATCATCAACCTCATCACCCGGGTCATATAAACCGGTGGTCCAGAGGTCAAAAGTACAGGTATGACTGTTATTTATGAACAGTTGTTTCTGTGTTAATCAAAGGTTGTTTCAACCTTGTTTATTTCCGCATCTGTTTCCGTTCCTTCTACTATGATAAACCATTGGTTATATACCGGGTGTTCTGACCCGTTCGGTGCTAAACCGCCAAGCCAGTTTTTTCCTTCTCCACAGGAACAAAGACGAAATATTACAGAGATAACAATAAATGTGACACATATATTGACCTCAGGAAGCAAAGAGTCACACACGGAATCTTATGCACGATGGCATATGCAAAATATGCAGTTGTTTTAAGCTAAATCTATTACAAGGCTTTTAAGAGCCCATAAAGATGGTTCTCACTCTTCCCTCGCCGGTTCACCTCCTTCTGTTAAGTGGAAGGTGGGATTGGACCAGTCAAAGCCGTTCACGGCAATGAACTCTGATTCATCATCAATCAATCCAGCCGGATCAACTTCTGGAGCAAACTTATGTTGACGAACCGGCGGGATAAGGTCTGTCACCTTGTAAGAGGGAGTCACCATCTTCTTATTCTCCAAATCAAAACCCGGCTGATATTTGTCAGTATTGGTTTCATCTCCAAGAATGGTAGCCGGAGGTCGAACTTCCCTCACGCAAGCAACGAAGTCATCCTACTCAAACAGAGACCCGTCTTCCTTCACAGTAGGGTACCTCCTGGCTACGTCCACCGGGTCTAGATCTGGCACCCAGGGTTTGGAGTGGCTCAGAGCAGTCAAGGCTCCGGCTCTGGCACAATATCGTTTGACTTCTTGAAACCTGGCGGGTAAGATTGACATTTTTTTAAGACATCACTGAGCCGGTTGGGTCCTTGATTGGCAGGAGAGATAGCAGCAAGTGCTCGTTGAGCGCCAGTGTACAACTGCTCTACTAAGGTATAGACCGCCTTTAGATTAGTCACATTATCTTGGCTCAGATTCTTGCTTCACGGACTTGCACATATTTTTTAAACAAGGGGTCAGCTGGCGGTTTATATTCCGGGTCAAAAGAAGGTACAAAAGATCAGTACAGATGGCTTACCAAAGATGGCGGAAACCATTTGAGACACCCGGTTCTTTAAGCCGGTAAGCTCCGTGGTAACCTCCTCAAGAGCCCCTTCAGCTTTTTTGGCGCGTTGTGTCAGCAGCGTCTTTTCTTCAGCCCAGGTTTTCTTTTTGGCAGTCAAGCTGGTTTTCAGTTTTTCCATCTCAGCAAGACTTAATTGAAGTTTAGAATCAGCAGACTTGATTTCTGCCTCTTGATCCGCCAGCCGGGTCTTGGCATCAGTTAATTGGGAACCAAATTCAGATAAGGCATTCTACAAAACATACACATGTGTTTCAAGGTTTAAACTAAAAGTTCAAGATTCAAGACTCAATTACTTTGCACTACAAAACCACTTGACACTTGGGGGCTAATGTATGCCAAAACAATTTCTTATAACTCTAATATATTTCAAGTCCCAAGTACCTTACAAAGTAACAGCACTTGGCACTTGGGGGCTAATGCATGATATTCAGAAAGTCTCTCAAGATTAAGCCGGATTACAGTATTTGTTGGGTTCGGCACAAGACAGTTATGAAATTAAGTACCGGCTCATTTATGATCAAGTAAACTGGCCCTTGGGGACTACAGGTGAAGTTTATACTACTTTATTGGACTTCAGAAAAATCTAAATGTAAAGATTTAGCCTATATCATAAGTCTACAGATCATTCAGGTTTTATCATAATCTAAAGACTTGGGGGCTGGCAAAATATAAGTAAGACGGAAGAGCATACCTCATACTTCGGCTGCAATTGCTTGACCATCTCGATTTCCGAGTCACGGCTGGAGTGCACATGACCGAGATAGCCGGACATCACGTCATTGACATTGAGATGGGTGTAATGGGAGACATCAAACCGCACCTTCTGCTTCTCTAAAGCTTCTTATTTAGCAGTGCGTCGAGCTAATATGGTGGGGTTCCCTGCCTCAACAAACCGGCTACCAGTAATCAAGACGTCAGTGTCAGAGGTTGTCGGCGGGTTAGCTGAACTGGATGGTTCAGTTATATCCGGGTTGAGAGTTGTCTCATCAGCTGACGGTTCAGGGGGGTCCGATTGAGCCATCACAACCGGATCTTCTGGCGCTTCAGTTTGAGGGGGAGCAGTTGGCATAGCCGGTTCAGGTGCAAGAACTGACGGGTCTTCCACCGGTTTAACCACTTTGGCCATCTTGGATTTGGCTTGGCCACTAAGAAAGATTTTATAAGACAATTAGTGCAATGGTGTAATTTTTAAAGACACAGAGGAAAGATGATTTTTCCTTACCCAGGGGCAGTCTTGAAGGACGGAAATTGCATCTGAGATGAGTCACTAGAAGAGCGAGAAACCTCCTTCAGAGGGCAAATAATGTCAGTAACACAAGAGAATATATTCATTAATGAAAGCCGAAGAGGAATATAAAAGAGACCTCATTTTGGCATTTTTGAGGAGTTTGTTATACAACAGAAGGCGGCTCATCATCGTTCCGGGCTTGATGACGGCTCTCGTGTTGCTGCTTTTTCAACAGAAAATGAGGGTCCAAATAAGCCAAAGGGTGCGAAAACCTTACTTTCCGGGTTACCAGTCGAAGTTTCTGTCTTGGAAAATGGTCTGAGTCGGAGGAAATAATTACCTCTTCTTCTCCGGCCTGACTGGCCCCCGTGTCATCCCGGCAATAATCAGTGTCATTAAGGTTATTAAAAAACTGGCCAAGGGAGTCAAGGGCTACCTCCGACTCAGAAGTATCATCGTCAAGCTTTAACAGGTCCTCAGCGGTGATCTTCTTCTTCTTCTTAGACCTCCGGGTCGTCTTCTTGGCGGTCATGGCGGCGGCTCTAGCCTTCTTGGCGGCTTCGTGGTCATACTTGGCTTTCCAGTAATCAGATTTGGCCTGTAAACAAATAAACAAGATGAAAGGTCATGCAGGTATTTAAAATGGCTGAGAAAAATACAAAGAGAAAGAGGTCAGAGGTTGTTTACCTCTGGCACCGGGTTAAGTTTGCAGAAGGGGTTTAACCCGACTTTACTGCAGTCTTCATATTTGCCATTCACCAGAAGGGTCAACATTGAAATAATATCTTCTTTAGTTAATTGAACGAAGCTGTGACGAAGAGAGTCATTTGGGCCTCCACCATATTCATACATCAATTTGGATCGACGGCTTAGAGGGATGACCCGCCATGAGACCCAGCAACGGGTCAAGTCAACTCCGGTTAAGCCGTTCCCCAATAAAGCGTTAATCCTTTTAATTGATGGAATAAGCTTCTTGTGTTCGGCAGCAATGAGCTTATCAGGGAGCGCAAACTTGGAATCTAGATGCTCCGCGTGGTAACCCGACAGTGGTTTCTCGTTGGCTGGTGAAGTGTCTTGACAATAGAACCAGGTCTGATTCTAGTCTTTGGGATGACTCAACAAGACTATGAGGAGGAAGACGGCATCCTGTCGGCGCTGAATCGAGATGCCTCCATGTTCCAAGCTAGGGCCATTGGTGCACTCGTTCTGGCAGTTCAGATAAAAATACTCTCTAAAGAGTTCCACAGTCGGTTCTTCTTGAAGGTACACCTCGCAAAGAACTTGGAAATTGCAGATATTGGATATGGAATTGGGCCCGAGATCTTGAGGGTGGAGTTTGAAAAAATGGAGAACATCTCTGAAGAACTTTGAGCCGGGTGGTGAAAAGCAACGATTCATGTGGTCAGAAAAGACAATGACTTCACCATCTTTGGGATTGAGCCGTTCCTTGTCCGGGTCAGGTGCACGGTAAGACATAACATTCTTCCCTGGCGAAGAATTCCTTCAGATTCTCCTCAGTTACTGTGGAAGGGACCCAGTTGCAGACGGTCGGTGCTTTTGACGGCATGATGATCAAAAGATGAACTGAAAAGAAAGTAACATGTCGGCTCAATTCAATGGTGAAATTAACAGTTAAATGATGCTGGTGCAAATAAGTAATGGCGGTTTAAATAAGGGCTAATGTCATATAAGGTAAAAGTAAGCCGGCGTTATAAGCCGCCATGACTATAGACATTTGGAGGAAAACAGAAACAGAATTGGCTAAGTGTTGAGGCAAACAGGTTTCTTAAATTCTTGATATTATTCTGGATCGAGTGGTCGTTCAAAATGGAAAAAATTCTAGACCTAAAATCCTAGCATAGAAGAGTTCGTGAGCTCTAATGAAACCCTTTTACCAGAAGAAGGAATCTACTAGTACCAAGGATGGGCACAAAACAACTACCGTACGATTATATGTTTCTTTTGGATCAAGAAGAAGCTACAGTGGAAGAACTACAACGAACCCGTGATGAACTGTGAAGAACACGCAGGAAACTTAGAAACCCTAATGCGGATCTGAGGAGCAAGAAGATGAGAAGTTACAACCACAGGTCTTCTGCGAAGGTCGCCGCCGTTCTCTGGACCAATTCAGGTTGATGCAGCGGCCAAAGTCGACGGAGACGGGGAGCTCTGCGACGGCGGCGGAGCTCGAGCGGTGGTAGGGTTGCGAGAGGAAGAAGACGGAGAAAGAGAAGAATGAGAAAGACTGGGACGTGCCTATTTATAAGGGGATAAGCAAACAGGCGGGCGCGAAAATCGAGGAAGACCCAAATAATGACTATCCAGCTAAACGGACGCCTCGATTCTCGGAAGATATTAAAAGATAAAGATCCATTGGGGATGACGTCATAACAGTTTTTTGTGTTTTCGGAAGATCACGTCACGGCGGGTTACAATTTTTTTACAGAGATAGGAAGATGGATTTCATATAAGTATTGAAGATTGACAAGGAAGATGGATCTCAAAGTCAACCTGGGGCCTAATGTTGGGAATATAGCTACCAGGTAAGACCCGTCCAGGAGGGGCTGGGTCAGCCCCAATGGCGGGTCACAAAGGAAGCCCAGTAACGTTCAAGGCGATAGTTTATTAAGGTTTATAGAAGGCCTAAGCCCAGAGGCGGCTTAAGGCCCAATATTGTAAACCGCCGTATGTAAGGAAAGACTTGTAAAGAAAGGCATATAAAAGAAGTCACCGAGCTGGACACGTTTTATGAGCCGGCCGGGAGTCTGTAGACCGCCAGGCGTCAACCCGTGTATATAAGGGGACGACACGGCGGCGGCTTAGGGCAAGAAACAAGAGATCGATAACCAAGCCGGCGGATTAGCCTCTTGGTGATCGAAACCCCAGCAATTCCAACACAACTAGACGTAGGCTTTTACCTTCATCGTAAGGGGCCGAACTAGTATAAAACCTCTCGTGTCCTTTGTCCCGATTAACCCCTTTAAGCTTCCTAGTTGCGATGGCCCTACGACTAAGTCCTTTTGCTAGGACAACTGCCGTGACAATTCCACGACAGTACCCGTGAGATCCCATCTTGGGGCCTTTTCCGGCATCATGTCGGAGGGGGAATTGATCACGGAGGGTTTCTACATCAACACCATTGCCTCTCTGATGAAGCGTGAGTAGTTTACTTCAGACCTACGGGTCCATAGCTAGTAGCTAGATGGCTTCTTCCCTCTCTTTGATTCTCAATACAAAGTTCTCCTCGATGTTCTTGGAGATCTATTCGATGTAATACTCTTTTGCGGTGTGTTTGCCGAGATTCGATGAATTGTGGATGTATGATCAGCTTATCTATGAATATTATTCGAATCTCCTTTGAATTCTTTTATGCATGATTTGATATCTTTGCAAGTCTCTTCTAACTATTGATTTGGTTTGGCCAACTAGATTGGTTTTTCTTGTAATGGGAGAAGTGCTTAGCTTTGGGTTCAATCTTGCAATGTCCTTTCCTAGTGACAGTAGGGCAGCAAGGCATGTATTGTATTGTTGCCATCGAGGATAACAAGATGGGGTTTTCATCATATTTCTTGAGTTAATCCCGCTACATCATGTCATCTTGCTTAATGCATTACTCTGTTCTTATGAACTTAATACTCTAGATGCAGGCATGAGTCAGTCGATGTGTGGAGTAATAGTAGTAGATGCAGAATCATTTCGATCTACTTGACACAGACATGATGCCTATATTCATGATCATTGCCTTAGATATCATCATAACTTTGCGCTTTTCTATTAATTGCTCGGCAGTAATTTGTTCACCCACTGTAATTTCTATCTTGAGAGAAGCCACTAGTGAAACCTATGGCCCCGGGTCTATTTTCCATCATATAAGTTTCTGATCTACAATTCTAGTTTACTATTTACTTTCCTTTGCAATCTTTACTTTCCGTTCCATAAACAAAAAATACCTAAAATATTACTTTACCATTTATCCATCTCTATCAGATCTCACTTTGTGAATAACCGTGAAGGGACTGACAACCCCTTTGTCGCGTTGGTTGCAAGTTGGTGTTTGTTTGTGCAGGTATTCAGTGGCTTGGTGTGTAGTCTCCTACTGGATTGATACTTTGGTTATCAAAACTAAGGGAAATACTTATGCTCCTTTATTGCATCACCCTTTCCTCTTCAAGGGAAAAACCAACGCAAGCTCAAGAGGTATCAGTATTCCTGGAAGTTCTTCTGGAAAGACATCTTCGAAATCACGAACGACTAGAATGTTCTCTATTCCTTCAAGAGGTGAAGCATTCAATGCATTCATAACATATATCTGATTCTCGGCATCCTAGTTCATCTCAGCTGAGTAGTTGATCAACTGGCCAGAAGGATGTGTAAGTTGGACTTTCTTAGTGGCATAGTTAAGGAAAGCATTATGTGCTTTCACCCAATCCATATTGAGAATGAAATTTTTGGTAGAAACCTGGAGGGCGATGAGTGAAGCAGTGAAGACTAGTCCTCCAATTACAATGTGGTTGTTGTCGGCTACCATCGTGGTATGCCACCTGGATTCTAGAGAGTCAATCACCAGCGGAGGGTACACATTTTCAAGTGATAAGTCTTGCTCGCGTGCAAATGCCTCAGATATGAAGGAATGTGATGCTCCTGAATAAAAAAGAACAGACGCTAGCACTGAGTTAACAAGGAGGGTTCCCATCACGAAAGTTGGTTCCTTCTGAGCCTTATCAACATCGGCGTGGTTGGCCTGGCCAAGTACAATAGCAGAAGGTTGGGTATTACTGTTTCTCAGACAATAGCTTCGACGGCTCTTTTACGACCCACAGTAGAATGCGGTGCATTTTTAGACTGACCCTAGCGACAGTTGAGAGCAAGGTTCCTGGCTGTCCACACTTGTGGCATAAGCCATCATTAGGGGGAGGAACCACAACATTGGACTGTCCACCCTGAATCCTTAGTTGTCTCAACAACGGAGGCAGACGAGGTGCAACATAAGACGGCCTTGGTGTTGGAGCAGGTCGGTGATGAACACTGTGTGGGATCCAGACTCGACGTTTCTAAGTAGGCTGACCCAAGGATGGGCCAACATCTCTAGTACGCTTGAGCGATTCCTGGTACTCAGTCAGACCTGTTTCAGTTCAGAAATCTTGGTCGACAAGCATCGCAAAGTCTTCACAATCATGAGCAACAAGTGCGAGCTTTATATCGGGATGCATTCCTTCTCGGAATTTCTCCTAGCGTGCGAGTGTCAGTGCAGACATCATCTACAGCATAGCGTGATAATTCAAGGAATTTCCTCTAATATTCATCCACAGTCATTGTTCCCTGTTAGAGTTTTCGGAACTCCTTCTTCTGGTGTATCAGTCCTTGAGGAATGCGTCGTGCATAGAAGGCTAACTGAAATTCATGGCAAGTGGTCACAGTCTCTACATGCAGCATACCCCCATGGCTTTCCCACCATCGAGCAGTTGAACCCTCCTGGTGAAATGTCGCAAAGGTTACATAACTGGCAGGGGAAACATTAGCTGACTCCATCTCAAACAGGATGTCACGAGTCAAATCATCAGCATCCATAGGATTGGTGGAGTCACGGAAAATGGACGGGTTGAGGCGCACGAATTTTGGTAGTGTTATCGGGGCAGGCTGTTGATGAGCATTCTGGTTCGGAAACTGGGCCATTACCCCAGTCATAAACTGATGATTCAGCTCAAACTACTGCATCATTGTGGCAATATAGGGCGGAGGTGGAGGGTCGTCAGTCATCATGCTAAAAACATCAGGGAGCAGTTTAACAAGGGGTGGAGCAGGTGTATAGAGTCATTCATGATGTAACTTGAATAATGAGCAAAGGCGCGGTATGTACAAAGCAGTAATAATTAAATACATAAAGATACATATACAGAGCCAATCACACGTTGTTAGTATGAGTTCGGACAAGAGAATCATCCTAGACATACTAGGCAGCACGCATGCTCGCGATGGAGGGATACAACAACGAGGCATAGCAAAGGTTACATGAACGTCGGAGAAAACCACTAGAGCAAGGATTCTATAGGGGGCGACATAGGGTGCCCTCGATAAAAGATCATGTTGCCATCGAGGATAACAAGATGTCGTTTTCATCATATTGCTTGAGTTAATCCCGATACATCATGTCATCTTGCTTAATGTGTTACTCTATTCTTATGAACTTAATACTCTAGATGCAGGTAGGAGTCGGTCGATGTGTGGAGTAATAGTAGTAGATGCAGAATCGTTTCGATCTACTTGACACGGACATGATGCCCATATTCATGATCATTGCCTTAGATATCGTCATAACTTTGCGCTTTTCTATCAATTGCTCGGCAGTAATTTGTTCACCCACTGTAATAATTTCTATCTCTATGCCCCCGGGTCTATTTTCCATCATATAAGTTTCCGATCTACAATTCTAGTTTACTATTAACTTTCCTTTGCAATCTGTACTTTCCCTTCCATAAACCAAAAATACCAAAAATATTACTCTACTGTTTATCCATCTCTATCAGATCTCACTTTGCGAATAACCGTGAAGGGATTGACAACCCATTTGTCGCGTTGGTTGCAAGTTGGTGTTTGTTTGTGTAGGTATTCGGTGGCTTGTTGCGTAATCTCCTACTAGATTGATACCTTGGTTCTCAAAACTGAGGGAAATACTTACGCTCCTTTGCTGCATCACCCTTTCCTATTCAAGGGAAAAACCAACCTGTCGGTGTCAAAACCGGCGGATCTCGGGTAGGGGGTCCCGAACTGTGCGTCAAGGCCGGATGGTAACAGGAGACAAGGGACACGATGTTTTTACCCAGGTTGGGGCCCTCTTGATGGAGGTAATACCCTACTCCTGCTTGATTAATATTGATGATATGGGTAGTACAAGAGTAGATCTACCACGAGATCAAGGAGGCTAAACCCTAGAAGCTAGCCTATGGTATGATTGTTGTATATGGAGTTGTCTCTTCTATCGACTAGCCTGGCCCTGGTTTATATAATGCACCAGAGGCCTAGGTTAACAAGAGTCCTAGCCGAATACGCCGGTGGGGAGAAGTCCTTGTCTTGATCGCCAAGTCTTTTTGGAATCTTCCTTGTATGCGGCAGCTGTCCGAACTGGCCCATGAGTATACGGCCATGGGGGGCCTCGGCCCAATCTAATAGATCGGGAGATGACTTGGTGAGTACCCCCTAGTCCAGGACACCGTCAGTAGCCCCCTGAACCGGTCTTCAAGTTAGGGACGCTCCTTGATTCTTCCGAACTGTTCTTCATCTTCGGTCGTCGGTCTTGAAAACTGGTTCAACAAATCTTCTCATCTTCGATCTTGAGGATCGCCGAAATGCATTCGGCGAGTTTACACGTCGGGTATCCGAGGAGCCCCTTTAAGTTTCCGGCCTTTATCAATGCCTTATTATTTTTATGCCACACCTCGGGTTTGAAGTTGTTCCCGGGAGGCAGTGTCCTCTTGTGTCCGAGCTCTAACGCTGGACTGTATTCGAGGTATCTTTTGTAGCCGAGCACCAATGCCGGACCGCTTCCCAGCTCTAACGCCGGAATGTATCCGAGCTCCAACGCCGGACTATGTATCCGAGCTCCAACGCCGGACTATATCCGAGGTGTCATATCACCTTGGTTCAAAAAAGTTGAAGGAGTTTAGCCGAGCTTAATGCCGGAAATGACCTCTACGGAGCCAGCCACTAGCGCCCGATCTTTATGCCGGACTGCTTCCGAGGTGGTGCACCACCCCGAATGTGGGCCGATTTTTGTGAATATTTTTTGTTGGTGCAATTTATTCTCTGCTGAGATATATAGCCAGTAGCCCTCAAGGTGTGTATCGGTCTAAAACCCAAGATGCACCTGAAGGATGACGTAAGACCGCTGATCCTAGTAGCCGCTGAGACTCAGGTTGATTTGCAAAATCGGCCTGAGGATCAAGTCCAAGCTCGGCAGAATACTTCGGGACACTAAAAGCGGCGTGCTCAGCCCTCGAGACTCAGGTTGGGTGCGGCCGGCCAACCTGAGGATCAAAATCTCCTCGGAAACTATATTGCACATAAAATTTTCTGCATTGGACAAGCAATGCAGTAGCCCCCGAGACACTGGTCGGGTGGCAACACCAGATCAAGGGATCGATGTGCCCCTTTAATATTTGTAAATAATAAGCCCGAAGCCCAGTAGCCCCCGAGCCTTAATGTGGGCACGGGTGGCCGAATTAAGGATCAATATCCATAGTAAAATCACAAATTATGTGTAATGACTCTATGTATCCAAGTACTTTACGTCAGTAATGCTCGGATCCGCATTGCACAAAACTTTGTTGACCGACCATCGGTTTCCACCTCCTCGGCCGGTAGCCGAGGAGTGTTTGTCCTACTTTATAAAGCCTTTATGAGGGCAAAGATTTACAACAAACAAGGCAATCTGGCCATACGGTTTTATAAACAAAGGTACGCAGAGAGTTATATTGTTGTTTAACAGAAGAAATGTCTTCCAAAGAAAATAGTCCCGCTATCAGTTCTTTTCTTTGGGTTGTCATGCTAAGCATGATCATTAAACATCAGCTCTAATGTAAGAGAAAAATATTGAGGATTTAGTTTGGGAGGCCAGTTAATAGCCCCCGGTAGTGTTCGGCGACAGTCGGGGTCAAGCCGTAAACACTTTGGCCAATGTTATGAACGGCCCATCATTTAACATAGTCATCGGTTCACTGACCAGTTTACGCTTATTCTGAAAGTCAGTTTTCGGCTTTCTCCACTGAGGTGCTTAACCATGTGAGCTGGAAGCACAATCGCAGTGGTTCTTCCTTTGCACGCCTAGCCGAACAAAACGGAACGTAGGAAGCAAGTGCAGGAGCCGGGAAACCCAACTATTGACCGAAGACACAATTTGAAACCGATGCATATATAGCAATATCTGAGAATTTTTTGGCCGAATCCCTAAAGGTGTCCGGCGTTGCACTGCGAGACTAATGCTGGAAAAGCACAAATAGTTTAAAAGTGCCAAAAAGCTTGGAAAACCAAGAAACGTCAGTAAAAACATGACGTCCGAACAATATCAAGTGTTCGGTGCCAATCCGAAAGTTGGTCTTAGAAAAAAGAAGTGCTTCTGTCGTGCTTTAACATGATACATCCTATCTCAAGACTTCGAGCGGGTCAGCCTACGGCTTCAACCTCCTATCCCAAGGGCGGAGTACTTCTCATCAGGCCAGTTTAGCAAACTAAACTCTAGCGGCTTTGAGAGAGAAATTAGGCTCCCCGGCTAGTGACCGCACACTCATGTCGAAAAAAGGAGTGATAAATAATAATAAAACTTTGCAACGACTAAGAAGAAGAACACTTATTATAAAACGGCTCAAATAACTTAAGAGCCCCCAAGTGACTTGGGTAGAAGAATGATTGCATGTACCTAAGTACTTATGTCATATCTATGTTCAACCGAACTTTAAACGCGTCTTAACCGACCGTCGGCTTCTCCCTCTTTGGTCAAGGACCGAAAAGTGTTATGTACTCCATCGGTCGAGAATATCGACGGTGTTTCCAATAACCAGGCAATCAGGCCATAAGGCTGTAACAGACAAAGCGCGCTCAAGGAACTTATGCTATATTACCGTGAAGTGTAAGAAGCATCTTCGAAGAAAATAGTACCCCCACCGATACCTTTCTTCGGTGCTCATTGTTATTATGAGACTTGTGCAATAGATTTTTTGTACTCATGAGTTCCGTTGTGTGCCGACCATCATTGAAAACTATAAGAGTGCTAGCTTTCGGCTTCACCCAGTCTGAGGTCCGGCTCGGTTGACCCGATCGTGACAATCGCAGAGGTGCTCCCTTTACTCCCTAGCCGAACAATCGGGAACGTAGGGGTAAACACAGGAGCGAGGCAACCCAGCTTGCAAATCGCTTAAGTCAATATGGTGCATATTGTGGCGTAATACACGAACAAGGAACGAAGCCGTACAAGTATAATCATATGTAACAGGAAAAAGCTTCATAAAGGAAGCCCCCAAGTAAACGGGGTATTTGAATTTATGCGTCACAAACAAATTTTGGACAAGGAAATTTTTTACAACCAACTTTTTTCCAAAAAAGTATAATGCTTGGTCGAACCAAGCACAAGTTAGAAATTAAAGCTTTGAGCATGAAAGCGACTTAGCTGGTTAATGTGTTCGGTATTGATGACGCGGTCCGAGCTTGATGCGGGGGCAAGGTTCCATCCCCCAAGCCGGTCCCGAGGTGGCGGAGCGGAGAGCTCGACACGCCGAAGTGGTGACATAGCACGGTCAATGCAGACCGGCAGAGTGACACCAAAGTCCCCGGATCATTTTCTTGTGCACAAAAAATAGTGCAAACCGGAGATAATAGTAATAATGATAATTAAAAAAAATGTTGCATAATAAATAATTTATGCAAAGTGAGGAATAGAAGAAATATGGTGTGGCGCCGAAGTCAATGTCGATGCAGGGCGTCGGCGTGATGTAGTAGGGGTGTGGCAAAGCCTGAATTCACAGGTCGGTCCGAGCTCCGGATGCGGCGTTCGCCGGACTATGTATGGAAACTGATCGAACCACCACACCACTGTCGTTAATGCGGTCACCATTTGATAGACCTGTGTACATATCATGGACAAATCAGAGTAATAATTCCTTGGGAAAAATGAACCCAAACAAGCAAAAAATACTGGGATTAATAGCACCTGGTTTATTTGTTGTAGCAATACGAAGGAAGGTGATTCCCAAAATTGGGACTCGCTCCGCACACCCATTGCCTGATGGGCGATAAAACGATGGAATGGCAATGCTGGTAAAGGTTGACTCGCCGAGGCAAAGCCCTCGGCCCAGCTAACGTGACGGAGCTGGTCGGCTAGTGACGCCGAAGCGTCCGGAGTAGGTTGATGAAGAGATGGCGAAGCCCCCGGTCCAGCCGAGATGTCGAAGCCTCGACGTCAGCCGATGAGTCGAAGTAGGTCGGCGTGATGGACACCAGCTTGAAAAAGCAATAGTGCGGCCCTGTCGATGCAGGTCGTGACGTGGTCGATGCCGGCTTGATGAAGCAACCGTGCGGCGATGCCGGTATGCCTGCTCCGTGTAATCCGTGAGGCGGCAATGTTGATGATGATTTATCCTTTGCGATGCCGGACTCTTGTTCGGCTTGCCGAGATGATGATCCGAAGAACTTGAGCTCGGCTAAAGTGACGACGTGTCTAGCGCAGGTCGGCAGCCGTGGAGTAATATTGCCGGACTGGTTTGACACCAGCATGATGTTGAATATCATGTTCAAAAGATCTTAAAGTTAGTGGGATGTGTTCAGGAACAAAACACAATACCCCATACAAAACTTCCTTCAAAAGGAATGTCCGAAATCCCGTTCATAAAAAAGATGAACTCGGGTCGGATTCGTTTTCGCGCAGAAAACAGATCCGAAAAGTGATGCACTAATAGGAAGGTTCCCGGAGTTTGGACGGTCGGATCGAGCTGAAATTTTGAGAGGTGGTAGATATAGGAATTCCGCAGCCGACCAACGGTTGGATCTTCCAAAGGACGTCCAAGGTAGAATCTGGACACCACGCCCTAAACTCATCCAAATTCCCATCCAGATTTGACACGGCTCCGGTATATCATGGATTGTCAGAGATTCCTCCAACGGAACTCGACGAAATTTTCCAGGGTTGTTATAGACTCAATTCCACACAATTCCACCAAGGCGATCGTCAAAGCGATACTCGAGGAGGTGGTGGCGGCAGATACAAGTTCGCTGTCCAAAAAAACCAGCACGGTTGCTTGAGGGCAATGTTGACGTTGAGCCCCCGAGCTCCATAGATGATTCCTCCGTGATCTTGATAAAGACCGGAGTTGATGTTTGATGAAGGCCCTCGTCCGAACATGGTGATCCGAACACGGGGCGCAATTCTTGGTCGAACCAAGGTGACCAGTCGAACTGGTGACGAAGACGCCGAAGTCGTAGTTGATCTGCAGGCGAGCCATCGATTCTTTTGTCGATCACACACCGAAACTCTCAATGAAAGCACCAATGTCGGTGTCAAAACCGGCGGATCTCGGGTAGGGGGTCCCGAACTGTGCGTCAAGGCCGGATGGTAACAGGAGACAAGGGACACGATGTTTTTACCCAGGTTCGGGCCCTCTCGATGGAGGTAATACCCTACTCCTGCTTGATTAATATTGATGATATGGGTAGTACAAGAGTAGATCTACCACGAGATCAAGGAAGCTAAACCCTAGAAGCTAGCCTATGGTATGATTGTTGTATATGGAGTTGTCTCTTCTATCGACTAGCCTAGCCCCGGTTTATATAATGCACCAGAGGCCTAGGTTAACAAGAGTCCTAGCCGAATACGCCGGTGGGGAGAAGTCCTTGTCTTGATCGCCAAGTCTTTGTGGAATCTTCCTTGTATGCGGCAGCTGTCCGAACTGGCCCATGAGTATACGGTGATGGGGGCCTCGGCCCAATCTAATAGATCGGGAGACGACTTGGTGAGTACCCCCTAGTCCAGGACACTGTCACAACCCAAGCTCAAGAGGTAGCAAGAATGATTTCTGGCGCCGTTGCCGGCGAGATCTACACCAAGCCAAGACATACCAAGTACCCATCATAAACTCTCATCTCTCGCATTACATTATTCACCATTCACCTCTTGTTTTCCTCTCCCCCACTTCTAAAATGATTTTCGAAAATATTTGCATCTTCTTCGCCTCTCTTTCATTCGTCTTCTTCGCTTGCTTTTTGTGTGCTCATGTGTTGGATTGCTTGCTTTGTCACAATGGGTCAAGATAATACCAAATTGTGTGACTTTTCCAACACCAACAACAATGATTTTATTAGTACTGCTCTGATTGCTCCCGATGATAATGCGGAATCTTGTGAGATTAATACTGCTTTGCTAAATCTTGTTATGAAAGATCAATTTTCCGGCCTTCCCAATGAAGATGCCGCATCTCATCTTAATAATTTCATCGATTTGTACGATATGCAAAATAAAAAAGATGTGGATAATTATATTGTTAAGTTGAAGCTATTTCCATTCTCGCTTAAGGATCGCGCTAAAACTTGGTTCTCATCTTTGCCTAAAAATAGTATTGATTCATGGAATAAGTGCAAAGATGCTTTTATTTCCAAGTGTTTTCCTCCCGCTAAGATCATCTCGCTTAGGAACGATATTATGAATTTTAAGCAACTTGATCATGAACATGTTGCACAATCTTGGGAGATGTAACACCCCGAGAATCATGCTACAGTAATCTCCTTCTAGCGGTGCCAAGTCATCACATTAATTTTTTACTAATCATCACTTTGTTCCAAACCGACCTAAAATTCAAATTTAAATGACAAGCCCAATTATTATTGCTTCAAAATATAAAACTAAAATGTTCGAGTTTTAGTATAAATTCCCCTGGCCAGTTGTCATGTTGGATCCAACATCATCTGACTCACCATTTATTTTCTAGTAAAATATAAAGTGATCCAAAAACAACAAAAATAAGCTTTTCAAAATAAACAAATGGTTATATATATTTCCAAATGCCCTCAAACTTTGGGTGCCTTTTCAAAGTATTGCATTTGAATTATGTGCCAAGTTTTGAAGTGAACGAAATTCATTTACTACAAATTAAAATGCAAAAGATGAACGAAATACAAAGCAGGCAAAGAAAGAAAGAAGGAAATGCACACTGTGCACCTTAGCCCGTTTAACAATAGTGCATGGCCCAAGCCCACCACGGCCTTCTCCTTCTTCCTACTATACAGGAGGAGGCAGCACCCTGGCGTGGCCGCGCAGACGGCCGTCCACGCCACGGATGTCGCTGTGTCGACCATCCGAAGCCCCCTGGAGATGCATAAGGACCTCCCCGGCCGAGTGGACAAACCCTAGCCGTCCAGTTCGTCCCCCTCTCACGCCTCTCTGTTCCGATTTAGAGCTCGCCCGGGTTGTGGTCGTCATGGTCGTCGTCGTCACCGCGGCCACCGTCCACCTCAGCGCATGAGGAGACGTCGAGGAGCTCCACCATTGTCGTCTCCTTCTCCCTCGCCGAAGGTCTCGATCTAGGACGCCCAGTACGCTTGGGATCGCCGTCATCTTCACCATAGCTGCCGCAGCCGTCATCGTCGGTCCCCGCCTCTGGTGCCCCCGACCTATTCGAGCACGTCCCCGACCTCCTCCCAGTGAGCGTCATCGATTCCCCCCTTTCCCCCCTTTTGATTTGTTGCCGTTTGCCGTCGTCCCCAAGCTCGGTCATCCTCTTCCATGGCCACGTTCGAGCCTTAGTGTACGCGCACGTGCTTGTGCCTCCTCCTGCCGGTGGCCGTGCCCTGGCTCCGCCCCCTCCCACCTACTGCGTTGCCGCCGCCCGCTATAGACTGCTGCTGTGTTGCTGCCCCTGCTCTCTGGCTGCTACTCGCCCGAGTGCCGTGACCGTCCTGTCATTGTGTCGCGCCGCTCACATGCTACCCCTGCACCGCGTGCTTTGGCCCTCCATCGTGCCCACTTCCTCCATTGCTGCCCTTGCCGCGCTGCTGCTGCTCATGGAGCTGCTGGCCGCGCGCGCCTCCACTGCTCGTTAGTGCTCAGCGCTGTTGGCCGCCCCCGCTCGCGTGCTCACCCCCACCCCCACTCCGTCTCACCGCTCGTGCATCCCGCATCCCTCCTCCCACATCCGACTCGCCCCGCTGTAGCTTTTGCCGCCCCCGCCGACCACAGCTCGGCCGCGCCAACACCGCCCCTTGCCGATGCGGCCTTGCTGCCGCCCAGCCGTGCGCCGGACCTGTCTCGCGGCCGCCTCCACCCTGCCGTGCTCGACCGCCACAGCCTCTTCTAGCCGGCTGCGCCGAGCCGGGCTCCCTGCCATGGTCGCGAGCAGACCTCTGGCCGCCGATGCCTTGTGCATTCATGCGTGCCCTGACTGGGAGGCCGGCTATGCCTCTGCTAGTGGGCCAACCCAAACTAGATTAGGGGGCCTAATTAACTCTATTAACTTAGCCTTTTACTAACCTTTCTCTTACATCTGGGTCCTCCTGCTAATAAAACATGGATAAATAAGTTTACTAAAACTGTGTCAATGACATGTGGCCCCACATGTCAGCTTGAGCCGGTCAACCTTGACTCTGTTGACCCACTGGTAGTGCAGTTGACAAAGTCAAGTGGTCCCACATGTCATCCTCTCTGGTTATGTACCCACTGGGTACGGATAGCCTTTTTCTATTTAATTTCGAAATAAAACAATTCCAGAAATTTCAGAATAATATTAAAACTTTGAAAAATCATAGAAAATAAACCATAGCTCGGATGAAATTTTTTCTACATCAAAGTTGATTAGAAAGATGAGACAAATCCGAATATGCGGTACGTTCATTCGCCACATGTCCCTAGCATAGCGAACATGCAACTTTTCCCCTCCGGATCATCTGCCCGAAAACGCGGAACACCGGGAATACTTTCCCGGATGTTTCCCCCCTTCGCCGGTAGCACCTAATACTGCGTTAGGTCATCCCTAGCACCGTGTATTGCCATGTTATGCTTTGTGATGCTTTGATTGCTCTGTTATTTATGTGTTCCCCCTCTGTTACTTCTTTCCGGTAGACCCTGAGACCGTGGTTGAACCAGTGATCGACTACTTCACCTTCCAGGGCCCGTTTGCCCCCCCCTTGATCACCAGATATCGCTATTCTTCTCTCTACTGCTTGCATTAGAGTAGTGTAGCATGTTACTGCTTTCGGTTAATCCTCTTCTATTGCATAGCCTGTCATTGTTGCTACAGTTGTTGAGAACTTACTTGCAATCCTAAATGCTTAGTATAGGATGCTAGTTTATCATCAGTGGACCTACATTCTTGTATGTCTGCCATGCTATACTATCGGGTCGAGATCACTTGGGAGGTGATCATGGGTATATACTTATATACATAAGATGTGATAATGTGGTGCTAAAGTCGAGTCGGCTCGTAGAGTACCCGCAAGTGATTTCGATGTGGGGGCTGAAGGGGCAGGTGGTTCCATCCAGGTAGTGGTGGGCCTGGGTTCCCGACGGCCCCCGACTGTTACCTTGTGGTGGAGCGACAGGGCACGTTGAGACCACCTAGGAGAGAGGTGGGCCTGGCCCTGATCGACGTCCGTAGATACATCAATTAACCCGCTTAACAAGATCTTGGTATGTGATCTGAGTCTGGCCACTGGCCTATACGCACTAACCAACTATGAGGGAACAATTACGGGCTCACGCCGGGTTGCACCGCGTAACACAACTTCCTTTGTAATGGAGGTTGCTAGGTCTGCTCACCGGCCGCCCTCGCAACGTGTAGGTGCGCAATGGGCGATGGGCCCAGACCCCTGCACACACAGGATTTAGACCGACATGCTAACCTCTTTGTTGTGCCTAGGTAGGGCTGCAACGTGTTGATCTTCTGAGGCTCGGCATGACCCAGGAAAGTGTGTCCGGCCAAGGGGGATCGAGCGTGTTGGGAAATGTGGTGCACCCCTGCAGGGAAGTTTATCTATTCGAATAGTCGTGTCCCTCGGTAAAAGCATGACCCAGAGTTGTACCTTGACCTTATGACAACTAGAACCAGATACTTAATAAAACACACCCTTCCAAGTGCCAGATACAACCCGGTGATTGCTCTCTCACAGGGCGATGAGGAGAGGATCTTCGGGTAGAATTATGCTATGCGATGATACTTGGTTAACTTACCATCTACTCTCTTCTACTGCTTCAAGATGGAGGTTGCCAGAAGCGTAGTCTTCGATAGGACTAGCTATCCCCCTCTTATTCTAGCATTCTGCAGTTCAGTCCACATACACTACCCCTTTCATTGATACCAATGCATATGTAGTGTAGCTCCTTGCTTGAGAGTACTTTGGATTAGTACTCACGGTTGCTTTGCTCCCCCCTTTTCCCCTTTCTATATTCGGTTATTGCGACCAGACGTTGGAGCCCAGGAGCGACACGCCACCGTCGACGACGACTCCTACTACACTGGAAGTGCCTACTACTACATGCAGGCCGCTGACGACGATTAGGAGTAGTTTAGGAGGGTCCCAGGCAGGAGGCCTTGCCTTTTCGACCGTTGCTACTTTTGTGCTAGCCTTCTTAAGGCAAACTTGTTTAACCTTATGTATGTACTCAGATATTATTACTTCCGCTGACTCTTGTGATTTCAAGCTTATGTATGCGAGCCCTCGAGGCCCCTTGCTTGTACTATAAAGATTGTATTATTTTAATTTGTGTCTAGAGTTGTGTTGTGATATCTTCCCGTGAGTCCTTGATCATGATCGTACACATTTGCGTGTAAGATTAGTGTACGGTCAAATCGAGGGCGTCACAAGTTGGTATCAGAGCCGACTGCCTGTAGGAATCCCCCTTCACTACAAGAAATATGTCAACTTATGACCTTCTGTCAGTGACCCTGGAAGAATTGGTCATAGATCTATGACCATTTCAGACCAATTGGTCAAAAGCTGTTTGGGGGGCTCCAAACCCTAAACCATTGCGACCATTTTGGTTAGAAAGGTCGTAATTTCCTTACACGAAATGGTCATAAAGCAAACAGCGCTACTCCGCTGCCTTATTTCTAGTTGTTAACGAACAATATAGATGGTCATAGCCTTGTAAATTGTGGTGGGTTGCTATGACTAGGCGCCACCTCATCAGTTTTGCCTATGTCACATGTCCATGTGGCGGTTTTTGCCCTAGGTTGTGAAGCAACCTATATTTCTGTCATTCCCAAAATTCCCAAAAAAATCTCATAAATTCTTTGGGTCATATCTTCGTCAAATATGTAAAAACCTTCCTTGCCTAGTTCAAAAATAATTCAAAAATATTCATTTTCCTATTCTGTTCAGAGTAACAGTTTGTGAAGGAAGTACCACTTTGGCATGTCCAAATAGTATCCATTTTCTACAGTGCTTTCCTATGCCCAAATAACCATCCTCCACCAAATGCCAGCTCAATCCATTCATTATTTTGAGCCGAGCTTCAACATTCGTATTTATGTCCAGTGTGGTGGTTTGCAAAGCAAGTATCACCTAGGCTCCTCCTTTTGAGCGGAAAATTTGTGAAGACGGTCTTCTTAGTAACTGATCATCCTCAGCCAAAACTCACGCCCATTAGCCATGTAAATTTCCCGTACCGCTAATCAAACACTTGGCTGCTTATTCATGTTTGAGCATCGATCGGTCTCCTCGTGAGAATCTTATGTTGTGATTTTGTTCCTAGCACCTACCTGGGGAGTGCCCAACCCACTAGACATGCCTAGGCCGCCCAGAACACATGGCAATGCCACGGTCATGCGGTGACCACGCAACGGGCATGCGAGCTTACGCGCTCTAGAGTTGGGGCCCTCGGCCACCGTCCAAACCTCGATGTCTCTCCATCAAACCATGTATTTTTGATTAAATATATACTTATTTACCTAGAAATTATTTTTGAAAAAAATAAAGAGCAAACTATGACGCAACTGCAGTTCAAATTTGACCCGCTTCCAGCTGAATCGACGGGAATTTGTCTTTTTCACCAGAGGTGGATCAAAATTTTTGACACCCAACCATTTTGTCAATTGTGCATTAAATATGGCCTAGTATTTTAGAAAATTGATTTGGTCCAATTTTGCAACAAATATATGGTAGGTCCTTCACAAAAAAACTCATTTCAGGCACTCGAAAAATGGAAAATGGTTTTTTCGTCCAAAGAAAATGAAAACTTCCTTAGGCAACATTGTTTCCCATTCCAATATGCACCCTTGTGCACAATATGAGATCATTTGAACAAACTATGCCATGAATGGGGCCATAAGATTGATCGTTTGACTTGAAAGCCATGAATCTTCACACTTGATAGCTCATTTCTGAGAACACTTTTTTAAAATAATTGCCGTATTACAAGTTTGTTATTTTTCCTAGAAACTTGGCCACATATAATGACAATGCGAAGGTTTTCCAATTTTTTGATTTTTTTTGAATTTCTTATGCCCGTTTCAAAATGCGGTCAAAACGGCGGGCTTGACCGCTCCTAGCTAGTGGTTGAATCTTGGAATTTTTTTGGTGTTTCTATGATTAAATAGATACTTATGTACCTAGAAATGATTTTTGGAAAAAATAAAGAGCAAACTATGAGGCAGCTACAGTTCAAATTTGACCCGTTTCCAGCTGAATCGACGGCAATTTGTCTTTTTCACCAGAGGTAGATCAAAACTTTTTTCACCCAACCATTTTGTCAATTGTGCATTATATATGGCCTAGTATTTTATAAAAATGATTTGGTTCAATTTTGCAATAATTATTTGGTAGTTCCTTCACAAAAAACCCTCCTTTTGGGCACTCAAAAAATGAAAAATGAATTTTCCGTGCAAAGAAAATGAAAACTTCCTTAGGCAACATTGTTTGGAATTCCAATATGCACCCTCGTGCACAATATGAGATCACTTGAACAAACTATGCCATGAATGTGGCCATAAGATTGATCATTTGGCTTGAAAGCCATGAATATTCACGCATGATAGCTCATTTCTGAGAACACTTTTTTAAAATAATTACCGTATTATAATTTTATTATTTTTCCTGAAAACTTGGTCACATATAATGACACAATGCGGAGGTTTTCCAATTTTTTGATTTTTTTTGAATTTTTTATGCCCGTTTCAAAATGCGGTCAAAATGGCGGACTTGACCGTTCCTAGCTAGTGGTTGAATCTTGGAATTTTTTTGGTGTTTCTATGATTAAATAGATACTTATTTACCTAGAAATGATTTTTGGAAAAAATAAAGAGCAAACTATGAGGCAGCTACAGTTCAAATTTGATCCGTTTCCAACTAAATCGACGACAATTTGTCTTTTTCACCAGAGGTGGATCAAAACTTTTTTCACCCAACCATTTTGTCAATTGTGCATTATATATGTCCTAGTATTTTATAAAATTGATTTGGTCCAATTTTGCAACAATTATTTGGTAGGTCCTTCACAAAAAAACCTCATTTGTGGCACTCGGAAAATGGAAAATGAATTTTCCGTGCACAGAAAATGAAAACTTCCTTAGGCAACATTGTTTGCCATTCCAAGATGCACCATTTTTGCACAATATGAGATCACTTGAACAAACTATGCCATGAATGTGGCCATAAGATTGATCATTTGTCTTGAAAGCCATGAATCTTCACGCATGATAGCTCGTTTTTTAGAACACTTTTTAAAAATAATTTCCGTATTATAAGTTTATTATTTTTCCTAGAAACTTGGTCACATATAATGACACAATGCGAAGGTTTTCCAATTTTTTGTTTTTTTTGAATTTTTTATGCCCGTTTCAAAATGCGGTCAAAACGGCGGGCTTGACCGTTCCTAGCTAGTGGTTGAATCTTGGAAAACTTTTGATGTTTCTCTGATTAAATAGATACTTTTTTATCTATAAATGAATTTTGGAAAAAATAAATAACAAACTATGAGGCAGCCGCAGTTCAAATTTGACCCGCTTCCAACTGAATCGGCGGAAATTTGTCTTTTTCACCAGAGGTGGATCAAAACTTTTTACACCCAACCATTTGGTCAATTGTGCATTAAATGTGGCCTAGTATTTTAGAAAAATTATTTGGTCCAATTTTGCAAGAATTATTTGGTAGGTCCTTCAGAAAAAAAACCATTTTTGCCACAAGAAAATGATCAAAAATATATAGAAAGATAAAAAATGCATGCAAACCGGTGATCATCCATAAAAATGGGGTCTAACTTAAGTGAAAAATTTAGTTGTGCCGTTTTGCAAAATATTTTGATAGTTGCTTCATAAAATTCCCCTATTTTTAGTACTTAGAAACTATTTTAAATCACTGATTTTCTGAACCAATCAGGGATCTTCCCACGGATCGATGGCATGGCGTCCATCCATCCATCCAATTTCAGTTGCTTCACCATTGTGCATAATATGAGATCATTTGAACAAATATTTGATAGGACTTTCACAAAAAAAACTCATTTTGAGCACTGAAAAATGAATGAAATTTTTTATCTTGAATCGATCACGACCAATTTATATGGTCATAAGGTCATCAAATGGTTTGCTGCATTCTGATTGGACCATGCACATATCACGCGGATCATGCATCAACCACCGTCGGATGCTTCCGGATCCAACGGCCCAAACCCACCCGAGCCGAAACCCTAGGTCCGTCCTTATGGACATTTTCCACCCACCCCCCGCCTCCATTCTTTCTCTCATTCCTCCTTCCCCCGCCTCCATTCTTTCGCTGCAGATCCGCCACGATCCAGATCCCTCTCCCCGATCCAGATCGACGATGACGGCCCCCCGTCGCCGCCTCTCTCTCCCACCTACCCCGATCCATCCCCTCGCCTGGCGGGATTCGCCGCTCCACTCTCTGCCCCGCACACCACTCGTCGTCCCCTCCTCTTTCTCCTAGATCCATACGCCGCCGCCGCCATCCTCTCCCCTTCCCTCACCTCCCCCCTTGTTTCTATCTAAATGTGTGCACAGAAGTTCTGTTACCTTCTGAAAAATTATTGGTGCATTTTTTTTGTTTCTCAAAAACAAAATAGCTTGCTCATTTAAGCTGTGGCATCCCTACTGTTAGCTTTCATATTGTATCTCTGCTTTCTTGTATGAGAGTATCTCATTTTAACTAGCTGGAGAACAAAAAGCATGGTACTAGCTCAGTTTGTGTTATTATTATAAATAACTATCATTTTCTTGAATGGTCTGTTCATAATATATTTGCCCCAGTTTTCTGATTCTTCTCTACTGATTAATGTAATAGGGCGACCAGGAAGGCATGTTGCCGTTTTGTTTGTTCCCAGCCCGACTATGGTTGTCCAGCGAGTCCATCATGTTGTTATTTGCCCTAGTTTTTCTGGTTCTTCTCTGTTGATTCATGTAACAGTGCGAATGAGGAACCATTTTGTTTGTTCCCAGCCCGACTATGGTTGTCCAGTGAGTCCGGCTTGTTGTTCATCTATCTATGGTCGTCCAGCTATTTTGGCATGTTGTTCATGATGCGAGCGGGTGCCTAGTTTGTGGTTGCTATGGAAGGAGCTTGTGGAGCTTCTAAAGTACTATATTACACTTGTAGTCGTTACTGTGATTTCCATTGTATTACATTATCTGGTTGCTCTTATTTGGAGTATCATGTGTGTTTTCTATCTCTGCCAATTTAAATAGTAGTTGAAATACAAAGACTGAGCCTGATAGATGGGACCCAGTTACCAGAACCTGACAAATGGGACCCAGTTACTAGAACCTGACAACAGGGACCCACCTGACTAGTTGACCCATTTAAAAAAAATAAAAATGAAACTCTTGAGATAAAAAGGCCATGGCCCAAAATTAAAAAGGCTGTAATGTTGGGCTTGGCCCATGAAGTCGATCAAAAATTAACAGAAAAAATAAATATTAAAAAGGCCGAATTAATGGGCTCGACCCATGTAGAAAAACGAATTGGACCGGGCTGAATCTTGTGCCACATCAGCTTGCCACGCTGGATGCCTACGTGGCCTGGGGAGGTTGCTAGTGACCAAAACGCCACAGTAGACATATTTTGGTCATAAACGTCTACGACCTTCTCACAGAGAAGGTCGCTATAGTCAGTTTACGACCGCCAGCTTTTGACCTTCTGTTTTTGGTCACAAAAAGGTCGTAAATGGAAAATTGTGACCTTTCAGTGACCAATAGTCAAGGTCACAAGTTGACATATTTCTTATAGTGCTCCAAAACTCCTTGGACGAAGTCGAGTCTAGTCAATTGCAAAACTTTTACTAACATGGCTGTGTGGCTTACGGGCCCACGTCGCCACTGGGTGGTATTATGATCTTTTATTTCTCGTCTATACTCTGGGACTCTGATCTCTCTTCTATTTAGGTTAAACGATTTTACTAACACCGACTCTAGGTTCTCGTAACTACTTCCTCCCGGAGAACCCCTCACTCCAGATGATTGCTCCGTGCACCGGAAGATTCTGAAGATACTCTCCGATGTTCTCTCAAGACTTTGTGCCCGTCGCTTTTGCAATCCCCTACCACCGATCTGTCCCTATGGATAAATACATACACCTGTCGTTCTTACTTTTATTCCCAGCTTCTCTTATTGTTACAAGATACATCAAATTATTCTCCAACTTTTAAGAATCATTTGAGCTTACTGCCTTGCAGTTGTTTGCCATGTGAATACCCCCTACGAATAATTCCTCACATTTATCAAGGGTTCGTTCATCCCCAGTTGATACATGTATTTCACAAAAGTCTTCGAAATACCATTCGATCTTCCAAAAATCCTCAACAACCTATTGCTCTTGAAATTCTTGCTTGCCTACATTATGATAATCCCATAAGTCTAGTAATCTTATTGGCATTCTTTGTCATTATCATTTTGAGTCTGTTGATTCAATATGTTGTGAATGCTCGCAATCATCAACCAGATCCTAGAATTCATCCTTCCGGCTCAGGCGTCATTTTGAACATGAGCTGGTCCTCGACCAATCAAGTTTTCATCAAATGTACCCCTAGGTCTATTCAACTTATCCATTCTTAATCAGAGAGTTTGCTTCTGATCCCTTGATTTGGAAATCATAATTCCTTTGCATTTGGGCTTTGAATTAGTCAGTTGTTTCTACAATACGTTGCCCTTTCGTTCCTTCTTCCTCTGATAGAGTACCGATACTCGCATCAGCTCCGTTGTAGACCACAAGACCCCTTGTCGGATTATTATCCGACAGTGTCCTTCATATTCAATAACCTTGTGAGCCTTTCCATGGGTATATATTGCCTTTGGTAAAATTGCCTTTGTCAACCAGGCTCTACTTTCGTGCTTGTGCTAATTACTCCTGAAGTTTGTGGTATATGTTCATAAGATGCCCCGATGGGTTGGACCAACGCCTTCCCTAATCTGATTGAACCCATAAGATTTCACGGATCATACTTATCTGCTATTGCACCAGGTAAAACTTTCAACAACTAAATGTCATTTTTCTGAAACGTGAGAAGTGAATGAAAGGTCATGCATTGGAGAAGTGGGAGTCAACCTTGAACTTTGTGTTCTTGCCCATGGACACAATGCAGATCTTATCATGGAAGCTTCTCATAAAAATATAATTACCCCCTTGTTGTAGGTTCATCTTGTATCTGTGGTTTGATAATTTACATATGTGGTTTTGACCATTTTGTTCTCCTTTGATTCCATTTCTCAGACAAGTCAATGCACTTGCCTTTTGCAGATCAATACATCTCCGCAACCCCTATTTTGGCCCTCCTTCAAGTATTACCCTCTGGTATCTCGAGAATATCAAAGAACTATGTTGCTTCCTATGAGTTTTCATCTAGTATTACTTCTCACCGATTCTAGATTTTCCACGGGTTCTGAGTGGTTAAACACTCAAGGACACCGATAACTGAATCGTTTCCGTACTAAAATTCAACAACTCTTAGTAATCTTCTTTACTTACGAGTTTGAACCCGATCATGCCATTCCTTGCCCGTTTGGCTATATCATTATCATGATGATTTTAACTGTACTTCCTGGTCCTTATTCCCGGAGCACAACTTTCGACGATGAGCTAAGCTTACGTCGATCTTCCTCGTCATATCATTCAACTTGAACGGCAAGCTTGAGTTTGAGTTCGTGTCGTGCCCTTGGTTCCGATAACCTTTCACTTCATCATTCATTTGACTTGATGTCATCGCAGATTGATTACATCTTCATGAACTGTCTCGACAAATGAGTTGTGATCATCATCAACATTCTGAGCTCTTCCAAGATATCTATCAAATTCTTGATGAGGAATACCATCGTTGCCTCCCGATGGTTTGCATTACCATCGACAACATTATTGCCTTCCCTCCAACACAAACTTGTTCATGTTTTGTGTAGTACATTGAGTTCCCTTCTATCTACCTTAGGTTATGCTCTACCTTGAAGTATTACTATCTTTTACGTCAAGGATGTTGTGAGGATTGCTCCATGCCTTAAGAATTCTTGAAATAGTGATACTTCTCACCATCACCATTCTTTCTTAGTCCCCGTGTTGTTTATAACTGGAAAACCGACAATTGAACTATGTTGTGCGAATTCAAAACTTCTAGCAACCCTATTGCTTTGAAGTTAATGGTCGATAGTTTCATTCTAAGTCTCTTGCTTATTGAATCGTCATTCAAACATTGATCGTGCTACCTAGTCCAGATTTTTGGGTGCACTTTTCAACCAATGTTTAATTGTGTATGTTTTCCTAGAGCATACATGATTATTCTGATAAATGATATCTCCGTGTTCACGCAATTGTGGAAATCCATGTTTTTGGAAGTCACAATGAATTATCGTTGAGTCCACCAGCCACTTCCTCATCATCTCCTTTGTTTGATGATGAACTCTTGTTTCGAAACTTGCTTCCATAGTTCATTACCCGAGAATCTTACAATGTCATCTCAACAATTTGTGTTGCACCTTTTTCTTCTCAGGCATCTCGAGTCTGAGTTATCCTGACACCAATCATATCTGAATCTCGGTCAGATGTGATGGTTGGAACATATTTCCAAGAGTTATCACATCAGTCTTTATGTGACCTGGTAAGGTGATGTCGTTCCTAGCACACCTGGCCCGAAGCCCTGTTGTTATAGATTCCGCTTCAGCAAGGTTATACATTCTTCCTGAGGAAATTGTAAGACTTGTTCGACAGGTTATTCCTGATGGATCCTTTGTGTTTCCAAAGTTTGATCTTCACCCTTTGACCATGCCAATCCTATCTCGAAGCATGTCTATGGTATTCCAATTTTCAACAAGAACATTTGAAGCCCAATGCTAAATGTTTCCTGCTCAATTATCCAAACACCATTTTATGGGTAATGTCATGAAATTTCTCTCCCCTACCTAAAGAGTTTTCTACATTATTTCCTGTCATGGATATCATGCTCTACTTGTCCTTGGGAAGGATATACCCTTGAAATATGTCTTTAAACACATTTTCCTTTCCATTGTTCTGTTTAATCTGATAATCATATTTCCTTTCCATTGGTTGGTTTAACGTTTCTTGTGATCTATATGATCTAAGTAGTAATATTCTCCTGCTTATGTAAACACCTCGGTGTACAATTCTGTCAGTAGGACCCTGTTACTACTGTTGATGACACTCCGGTAACCACTGATGGACGAGAACTTTGCCTATAGGTCCGCCTCGTTTCAATGAGCAGGAAAATGGTTCTCTTTGTCCCTCACCCTTAGTACCAACGATTATTGCCGACATAACTGATAGATTTTCCTTTGACATGCCTTGTTATCGTCACCATGCAAGATGTCGTCGTCCTTCCAACTTTTAACCCACATGGTGGGCCCATAACCATAGGTCCCAGGATCGAAACCTGACGCTCATGTACGTCCCTGTTTCCAAAAGTTATTCCTCACACTGGCTTAGTATGTAATTCACGAGCCACCTTCCTAGAGATGATCTACTCTGGTATCAAATACAATATTTAGTTCATTGCTCTGAACCCCTTTCACCTTCTGATTAGGCATCGAACGATTGCCTGCCCGTTCGAAACTTCTCATGGTACCTTATTATTTTGCTCCCGATGTTTATCTTAAGTTCAATTCTAGAGATACTTCCTGCCACTTTCCCTGAGCTATCTACCATATAATCAACCTTGATAGGTCCGTTCTTCCGAAGTTAACCCTTGTCCCTTCATAAATACGGTGAAGATCCAGAAGGAAGAACGACAACTTCATCATGATGCATTGATGCAGAGGAATGAAAACATCAATGAAAGGGATCAACTTCTTCGAGAAGAGCAACCAAGAACAAGATGACCCGTTAGAATTTCTTAACTAGAACTTTCCCCATTACTCCACCTCTTAAAATCTCGGGACGACATTTCTTGTAGTGGAGGAGATTTGTAACACCCCGAGAATCATGCTACAGTAATCTCCTTCTAGCGGTGCCAAGTCATCACATTAAATTTTTACTAATCATCACTTTCTTCCAAACCGACCTCAAATTCAAATTTAAATGACAAGCCCAATTATTATTGCTTCAAAATATAAAACTAAAATGTTCGAGTTTTAGTATAAATTCCTCTGGCCAGTTGTCATGTTGGATCCAACATCATTTGACTCACCATTTATTTTCTAGTAAAATATTAAGTGGTCCAAAATAAACAAAAATAAGATTTTCAAAATAAACAAATGGTTATATATATTTCCAAATGCCCCCAAACTTTGGGTGCCTTTTCAAAGTATTGCATTTGAATTATGTGTCATGTTTTGAAGTGAACGAAATTCATTTACTATAAATTAAAATGCAAAACATGAAAGAAATACAAAGCAGTCAAAGAAAGAAAGAAGGAAATGCACACTGTGCACCTTAGCCCGTTTAACGACAGTGCACGACCCAAGCCCACCACGGTCTTCTCCTACTTCCTACTGTATAGGAGGAGGCAGCGCCCTGGTGTGGCCGCGCACACGGCCGTCCACGCCAAGGATGTCACCGTGTTGACCATTCGAAGCCCCTGGAGATGCATAAGGACCTCCCCGACCAAGTGGACAAACCCTAGCCGTCCAGTTCGTCCCCCCCTCATGCCTCTCTATTCCGATTTAGAGCTCGCCCGGGTCATGGTCGTCATGGTCATCGTCGTCACCGCGGCCATCGTCCACCTCAGCGCCTGAGGAGACGTCGAGGAGCTCCGCCATCGTCGTCTCCTTCTCCCTCGCCGAAGGGCTCAAGCTAGGACGCCCAGTACGCTCGGGATCGCCGTCGTCTTCACCATAGCCGGAGTAGCTGTCAACATCGGTCCCCACCTCCGGTGCCCCCCCGACCTGTTCGAGCACGTCCCTGACCTCCTCCCAGTGAGCCTCATCAATTCCCCCTTCCCCCCTTTTGATTTGTTGTCGTTTGCCGTCGTCCCCAAGCTCGGTCGTCCTCTTCCATGGCCGTGTTCGAGCCTTAGTGTATGCGCACGCGC
>NC_041390.1:447093821-447136909 GCF_002162155.2 Triticum dicoccoides | reverse complement strand
GGCTATAGACTGTTGCTGTGCTACACCCCTGCTCTCTGGTTGCAGCTCACCCAAGCGCCGTGGCCGTCCCGTCGTTGCGTCGTGCAGCTCTCATGCTACCCCTACACCGCGTGCTTTGGCCCTCCACCGCGCCCGCTTCCTTTGCTGCTGCCCCTGCCGCGCTGCTGCTGCTCATGGAGCTGCTGGCCGCGCGCGTCTCCGCTGCCCGTCGGTGCTCAGCGCCGTTGGCCACCCCCGCTCACGTGCTCACCCCCACCCCCGCTCCGTCTCGCTGCTCACGCATGCCGCATCCAGCCTCCCGCATCCGCCTCGCCCCGCTGTAGCTTTTGCCGCCACCGCCGTCCGCAGCTCTACCGCGCCGACACCGCCCCTTGCCGATGCGGCCCCGCTGCCGCCCAGCCGTGCGCCGACCCCTCCGGCCCCGTCCCGCGGCCGCCTCCACCCTGCTACGCTTGACCACCGCAGCCTCTGCTGGCCGGCTGCGCTGAGCCGGGCTCCCTGCCATGGTCGTGAGCAGGCCTCTGGCCGCCAACGGGTTGTGCGTTCATGCGTGCCCTGACTATGAGGCCGGCTATGCCTCTGCTAGTGGGCCAACCCAAAATAGATTAGGGGGCCTAATTAATTCTATTAACTTAGCCTTTTACTAACTTTTCTCTTACATGTGGGTCCTCCTGCTAATAAAACGTGGCTAAATAAGTTTACTGAAACTGTGTCAATGACATGTGGCCCCACATGTCAGCTTGACCCGGTCAACCTTGACTTTGTTGACCCACTGGTTGGGCAGTTGACAAAGTCAACTGGTCCCACATGTCATCCTCTTTGGTTATGTACCCATTGGGTACGGATAGCCTTTTTCTATTTAATTTCTAAATAAAAAATTCCAGAAATTTCAGAATAATATTAAAACTTTGAAAAATCATAGAAAAAAACCGTAGCTCGGATGAAAAAGTTTTCTACATGAAAGTTGATCAGAACGACGAGACAAATCCGAATACGTGGTCAGTGTGTTCACCACATGTCCCTAGCATAGAGAACATGCAACTTTTCCCCTCCGAATCGTCTGCATGAAAACGCGGAACACCGGGAATACTTTCCCGGATGTTTCCCCCTTCTTTGGTAGCACCTAATACTGCGTTAGGTCATTCCTAGCACCACGTATTGCCATGTTATGCTTTGTGATGCTTTGATTGCTCTGTTATTTATTGTATTCCCCCTCCGTTACTTCTTTCCGGTAGACCTCGAGACCGCGGTTGAACCAGTGATCGACTACTTCACCTTCGAGGGCCCGTTTCTATCTGCAGAGCAACCAGGCAAGCCCCCCCCTTGATCACCAGATATCACCTATTTCTTCTCTCTACTGCTTGCATTAGAGTAGTGTAGCATGTTACTGCTTTCGGTTAATCCTATTCAATTGCATAGCCTCTCATTGTTGCTACAGTTGTTGAGACCTTACTTGCAATCCTAAATGCTTAGTATAGGATGCTAGTTTATCATCAGTGGCCCTACATTCTCGTCCGTCTGCCATGCTATACTATCGGGCCATGATCACTTGGGAGGTGATCATGGGTATATACTTATATACATAATATGTGATACATGTGGTGACTAAAGTCGGGTCGGCTCATAGAGTACCCGCAAGTGATTCCGATGTGGGGGCTGAAGGGGTAGGTGGTTCCATCCAGGTAGTGGTGGGCCTGGGTTCCCGACGGCCCCCGACTGTTACCTTGTGGTGGAGCGACAAGGCACGTTGAGACCACCTAGGAGAGAGGTGGGCCTGGCCCTGATCGGCGTCCGTAGATACATCAATTAACACGCTTAACGAGATCTTGGTATTTGATCTGAGTCTGGCCACTGGCCTATACGCACTAACAAACTACACGGGAACAGTTATGGGCACTCGATGTCGTATTATCAGTCGAAGCCTTCGTGATGTCAGCGACTGAGCGACGCACGCTGGGTTGGACCGCGTAACGCAACTTCCTTTGTAATGGAGGTTGCTAGGTCTGCTCACCGGCTGCCCTCGCAACGTGCAGGTGTGCAATGGGCGATGGGCCCAGACCCCTGCGCGCATAGGATTTAGACCGGTGTGCTGACCTCTTTGTTGTGCCTAGGTAGGGCTGCGACGTGTTGATCTTCTGAGGCTGGGCAAGACCCAGGAAAGTGTGTCCGGCCAAGGGAGATTGAGCGTGTTGGGAAATGTGGTGCACCCCTGCATGGAAGTTTATCTATTCGAATAGCCATGTCCCTCGGTAAAAGGATGACCCGGAGTTGTACCTTGACCTTATGAAAACTAGAACCAAATACTTAATAAAACACACCATTCCAAGTGCCAGATACAACCTGGTGATTGCTCTCTCACAGGGCGACGAGGAGATGATCGTCGGGTAGGATTATGTTATGTGATGATACTTGGTTAACTTACCATCTACTCTCTTCTACTGCTTCAAGATGGAGGCTGCCAGAAGCATAGTCTTCGATAGGACTAGCTATCCCCCCTCTTATTCTGGCATTCTGCAGTTCAGTCCACATACACTACCCCTTTCATTGATACCAATGCATATGTAGTGTAGCTCCTTGCTTGCGAGTACATTGGATGAGTACGCATGGTTGCTTTGCTCCCCCTTTTTCCATTTCTATATCCGGTTGTTACGACCAGGCGTTGGAGCCCAGGAGCCACATGCCACCATCGACGATGACTCCTACTACACTCGAGGTGCCTACTACTACGTGCAAGCCGCTGACGACGACTAGGAGTAGTTTAGGAGGGTCCCAGGCAGGAGCCCTTGCCTTTTCGATCGTTGCTACTTTTGTGCTAGCCTTCTTAAGGCAAACTTGTTTAACCTTATGTTTGTACTCAGATATTATTGTTTCCGCCGACTCTTATGTTTTCGAGCTTATGTATTCGAGCCCTCAAGGCCCCTAGCTTGTAATATAAAGCTTGTATTATTTTAATTTGTGTCTACAGTTGTGTTGTGATATCTTCCCGTGAGTCCTTGATCTTGATCGTACACATTTGCGTGTATGATTAGTGTACGGTCAAATCTAGGGTGTCATGGGAGAGGATGAAATTGATGATTAGAAATTGCCCTACTCATGGTTTGAATTTGTGGATGATTATACAAAACTTTTATGCCGGATTGAATTTTGCTTCTAGAAATCTTTTAGATTCGGCTGCGGGAGGCACTTTTATGGAAATTATTTGAGGAGAAGCTACTAAACTCCTAGATAATATTATGGTTAATTATTCTCAGTGGCATACCGAAAGATCTTCCACTAGTAAAAAAGTACATGCAATTGAAGAAATAAATGTTTTGAGTGGAAAGATGTATGAGCTTATGAATTTTTTTGCTAGTTAGAGTGATCCTATTGATCCTAATGATATGCTTTTGTCTACTTTGATTGAAAACAATAATGAATCTATGTATGTTAATTTTGTTGGTAGGAACAATTTTGGTAATAATGCGTATAGAGGTAATTTTAATCCTAGGTCGTTTCCTAGTAATTCCTCTAACAATTATGGTAATTACTACAACAATTCTTATGGAAATTATAATAAGATGCCCTCTGAATTTGAGAATAATGTTAAAGAATTTATTAGTTCGCAAAAGAATTTCAATTCTTTGTTTGAATTTTTTTTGCTTAAGATTGATGATTTGGCTAGGAACGTGGATAGAATTTCTCTTGATGTTGATTCTTTGAAACTTAGATCTATTCCACCTAAGCATAATATCAATGAGTCTCTCAAAGCCATGATAATTTCCATTGATGAATTCAAAGAAAGAACCGCTAAGATGCGTGCTAAGAAAGATTGGTTTATAAAAGCGTGTTCTTCTAGTTTCCGTGAAAATAATGATGAAGATCTAAAAGTGATTGATGTGACTCCTATTGAATCTTTTTCCAATATAAATCCTGATAAAGATGGGACTGGAGATGAGTCAACTTTCGTTAGAAGGCATCCCAATGATTCAGAGGGTTTAGATCTTGAAGCAAAAATTGATAAAAGTTGGATTGAAGAGGTCAAAACTTTAGATAGCAATGAACCCACTATTTTGGATTTCAAGGACTTTGATTATGATAATTGCTCTTTGATACATTGTATTTCTTGTTGCAATCCATGTTGAATTCTCCTCATGCTTATAATCAAAACAAAGCTGTTACTAAACTTATGGTTGATGCTATGATGCAATCTTATGAAGAAAAGCTTAATTTGGAAGTTTGTATTCCTAGAAAACTTTATGATGAGTGGGAACCTACTATTAAGATTAAGATTAAAGATTATGAATGCTATGCTTTGTGTGATTTGGGTGCTAGTGTTTCCACGATTCCGAAAACTTTATGTGATGTGTTAGGTTTCCGTGAAGTTGATGATTGTTCCTTAAATTTGCATCTTGCAGATTCCACTATTAAGAAACCTATGGGAAGAATTAATGATGTTCTTGTTGTTGCAAATAGGAATTATGTGCCCGTATATTTCATTGTTCCTGGTATAGATTGCAGTCCTACATGTCCTATTATTCTTGGTAGACCTTTCCTTAGAACGATTGGTGCAATAATTGATATGAAAGAAGGAAACATTAGATTTCAATTTATATTAAGGAAAGGCATGGAACACTTTCCAATAAAGAAACTTAAATTGCCTAATGAATCTATTATGATATCCACTTATGGATTGCATGCCAAAGATGAGAATACTTAGATCTATTCGTGTTTTTATGCCTAGCTAGGGGCGTTAAACAATAGGGCCTGTTGGGAGGCAACCCAATTTTATTTTTGTTCTTATTTTTTAGGTCCTGTTTTGCTTTGAATAAATCATCTAGCCTCTGGTTAGATGTGTTTTTTGTATTTTAATTAGTGTTTGTGCCAAGTAAGACCTTTGGGATAGCTTACGATGATAGTTGATTTGATCCTGCTGAAAAACAGAAACTTTTGCACCCAGGAGATTAGTTTTAATTTTTAACAGAAGTGTGATAAAATACTGTTTATTTTTGAAGAGGATTAATAAAAAAATTATCTAGGACTTCCTAATTTTTCAGATTTTTTTGAGTTAAATAAGTCTTCGAAATCTCCATATTGCTACAGACTGTTCTGTTTTGACAGATTCTGTTTTGCGCGTGTTGTTTGCTTATTTTGATGCATCTATGGCTAGTATCGGGGGGTATGAACCATGGATAAGTTGGAATTCGGTAGATATTACACCAATATAAATAAAGAATGAGTTCACAACAGTACCAAAAGTGGTGATTTATTTTCTTATACTAACGAAGCTTACGAGATTTTCTGTTGGAGTTTTGTGTTGTGAAGTTTTCAAGTTTTGGGTAAGGATTTGATGTACTATGGAATAAGGAGTGGCAAGAGCCTAAGCTTGGGGATGCCCAAGGCACCCCAAGGTAATATTCAAGGATTTCAAAAAGCTCAAGCTTGGGGATTCCCCAGGAAGGCATCCCCTCTTTCGTCTTCGTCTATCGGTAACTTTACTTGAGGCTATATTTTTATTCACCACATGATATGTGTTTTGCTTGGAGCGTCTTGTATGATTTGAGTCTTTTATTTTTAGTTTGCCACAATCATCCTTGCTGTACACACCTTTTGAGAGAGACACGCATGAATCATGATTTACTAGAATGCTCTATGTGCTTCACTTATATCTTTTGAGCTAGGCAAATTTGCTCTAGTGCTTCAATTATATCTTTTAGAGCACGGTGGTGGTTTTATTTTATAGGAATTGTTGAACTCTCGTACTCCACTTATATTATTTTGAGAGTCTCTAAACAGCATGGTAATTTGCTTTGGTTATAAGATTAGTCCTAATATGATAGGCATCCAAGAGGGATATAATAAAAACTTTCATATTAAGTGCATTGAATATTATGAGAAGTTTGATTGCTTATGATTGTTTTGATATATGAAGATGGTGATATTAGAGTCATGCTAGTAAGTAGTTGTGAATTTGAGAAATACTTGTGTTAAAGTTTGTGAGTCTCGTAGCATGCACGTATGGTGAACCGTTATGTGATGAAGTCGGAGCATGATTTATTTCTTGGTTGTCTTCCTTATGAGTGGCGGTCGGGGATGAGCGATGGTCTTTTCCTACCAATCTATCCCCCTAGGAGCATGCGCGTAGTAATTTTTTTCGATGACTAATAGATTTTTGCAGTAAGTATGTGAGTTCTTTATGACTAGTGTTGAGTCCATGGATTATACACACTGTCACCTTTCCGCCATTGCTAGCCTCTCTAGTATCGCGCAACTTTCGCCGGTACCATAAACCCACCACATATCCTTCCTCAAACAGCCACCATACCTACCTATTATGGCATTTCCATAGCCATTCCGAGATATATTGCCATGCAACTTTCCACCATTCCATTTATTATGACACCCTCCATCATTGTCATATTGCTTTGCATGATCATGTAGTTGACATCGTATTTGTGGAAAAGCCACCATTCATCATTTTTTATACTTGTCTCTCTTGATTCATTGCACATCCCGGTACACTGCCGGAGGCATTCACATAGAGTCATATTTTGTTCTAAGTATCGAGTTGTAATTCTTGAGTTGTAAGTAAATAAAAGTGTTATGATCTTCATTATTAGGGAATTGTCCCATGTGAGGAAAGGATGATGGAGACTATGATTCCCCCACAAGTCGGGATGAGACTCCGGACGAAAAAGGCCAAAAAATGAGAGAAGGCCCAAGTAAAAAATAAAAAATGAGAGAAAAAAAGAGAAGGGACAATGTTACTATCCTTTTTGTCACACTTGTGCTTCAAAGTAGCACCATGATCTTCATGATAGATAGTCTCCTATGATATCACTTTCATATACTAGTGGGAATTTTTCATTATAGAACTTGGCTTGTATATTCCAATGATGGGCTTCCTCAAATTGCCCTAGATCTTCGTGAGCAAGCGAGTTGGATGCACACCCACTTAGTTTCTTTTTGAGCTTTCATAAACTTATAGCTCTAGTACATCCGTTGCATGGCAATCCCTACTCACTCACATTGATATCTATTAATGGGCATCTCCATAGCCCGTTGATACACCTAGTTGATGTGAGACTATCTTATTTTTGTCTTCTCCACAACCACAGTCTATTCCACCTATGGTGCTATGTCAATGGCTCACGCTCATGTATTGTGTGAAAGTTGAAAAAGTTTGAGAACGTCAAAAGTATGAAACAATTGCTTGGCTTGTCATCGGGGTTGTGCATGATTTAAATTTTTTGTGTGATGAAGATGGAGCATGACTAGACTATATGATTTTCTAGGGATAAGCTTTCTTTGACCATGTTATTTTGAGAACACATAATTATTTCGTTAGTATGCTTGAAGTATTATTGTTTTTATGTCAATATTAAACATGCTTTGAATCTTAAGGATCTGAACATTCATGCCACAATAAAGAGAATTACATGGATAAATATGTTAGGTAGCCACATCAAAAATTCTGTTTTTATCATTTACCTACTCGAGGACGAGCAGAATTGAGCTTGGGGATGCTTGATACGTCTCCAACATATCTATAATTTTTGATTGTTCCATGCTATTATATTATCTGTTTTGGATGTTTTATATGCATTAATATGCTATTTTATATGATTTTTGGGACTAACCTATTAACCTAGAGCCCAGTGCCAGTTTTTGTTTTTTCCTTGTTTTAGAGTTTCGCAGAGGAATACCAAACGGGGTCCAAACGGAATAAAACTTTGGCCATGATTTTTCTTGGAGCAGAAGACACCCAGGAGACTTGGAGTAAAAGTCAGAGGAGCCTCGAGGCGGCCACAAGGGTGGAGGGTGGGCCCAGGGGGTGGGGCGCCCCCTACCCCCGAGGTTGTGGGGCCCTCGTAGCTCCCCTAGCCTAATTCTTTCTCCTATATATACTCTTGTACCCCAAAAACATCCCAGGGAGCCACAAAACCACTTTTCCAACACCGCAACCTTTTGTACCCGTGAGATCCCATCTTGGGGCCTTTTTTGGCATCCTGCCGGAGGGGGAAACTATCACGGAGGGCTTATACATCAATACCATTGCCTCTCCGATGAAGCATGAGTAGTTTACTTCAGACCTATGGGTCCATAGCTAGTAGCTAGATGGCTTCTTCTCTCTCTTTGATTCTCAATACAAAGTTCTCATTGATGTTCTTGGAGATCTATTCGATGTAATACTCTTTTGCGGTGTGTTTGCCGAGATCCGATGAATTGTGGATGTATGATCATCTTATCTATGAATATTATTTGAATCTCCTCTGTATTCTTTTATGCATGATTTGATATCTTTGCAAGTCTCTTTGAACTATCGATTTACTTTGGCCAACTAGATTGGTTTTTCTTGCAATGGGAGAAGTGCTTAGCTGTGGGTTCAATCTTACGGTGTCCTTTCCCAGTGACAGTAGGGGCAGCAAGGCACGTATTGTATTGTTGTCATCGAGGATAACAAGATTGGGTATTCATCATATTGCTTGATTTAATCCCGCTACATCATGTCATCTTGCTTAACGCGTTACTCTGTTCTTATGAACTTAATACTCTAGAAGCAGGCAGGAGTCGATCATTGTGTGGAGTAATAGTAGTAGATCCAGAATCATTTCGATCTACTTGACACGGACGTGATGCCTATATTCATGATCATTGCCTTAGATATTGTCATAACTTTGCGCTTTTCTATCAATTGCTCAGTAGTAATTTGTTCACCCACTGTAATTTCTATCTTGAGAGAAGCCACTAGTGAAACCTATGGACCCCGGGTCTATTTTCCATCATATAAGTTTCCGATCTACAATTCTAGTTTACTATTTACTTTCCTTTGCAATCTTTACTTTCCGTTCCATAAACCAAAAATACCAAAAATATTACTTTACCGTTTATCCATCTCTATCAGATCTCACTTTGCGAATAACCGTGAAGGGATTGTGTCGGTGTTAGAACCGGCGGATCTCGGGTAGGGGGTCCCGAACTGTGCGTCTAAGGCGGATGGTAACAGGAGGCAGGGGATACGATGTTTTACCCAAGTTCGGGCCCTCTTGATGGAGGTAAAACCCTACGTCCTGCTTGATTTATTCTTGATGATATGAGTATTACAAGAGTTGATCTACCACGAGATCGGAGAGGCTAAACCCTAGGAGCTAGCCTATGGTATGTTTGTATGTTATCCTACGGACTAAAACCCTCCGGTTTATATAGACACCAGAGGGGGCTAGGGTTACACAAGGTCGGTTACAAAGGAGGAGATATACATATCCGTATTGCCTAGCTTGCCTTCCACGCCAAGTAGAGTCCCATCCGGACACGAGACGAAGTCTTCAATCTTGTATCTTCATAGTCTAACAATCCGGCCAAAGGATATAGTCCGGCTGTCCGGAGACCCCCTAATCCAGGACTCCCTCAGTAGCCCCTGAACCAGGCTTCAATTATGACGAGTCCAGCGCGCAGTATTGTCTTCGGCTTTGCAAGGCGGGTTCCTCCTCCGAATACACCACAGAAGAATTTGAATACAAGGATAGTGTCCGACCCTGTAAAATAAGTTCCACATACCACCATAGAGAGAGTAATATTTCCACAAATCTAATCTGCTGACACGTGTTGGCAACATGACATTATGCCATGGCTTGGTGATTATTCGAACCGTTTCCTTTAACTAGCCCCGCACATAACGCGAGGCAGTTTCTTGACACGTCTTGTCAAAGCAGAGATCGTGTCCCCCTTATTACGGGATTCTCATCAATACGAGCGTGGGTAACCCAACCACGCCTAGGAGTCCTAGATTTTAGGCAAGTCCCAAACGGCCACGAGGAGGACGCTTGATATTCACCCTCTTTATAAAGGGTCAAGGTTTTTACCTTTTTCCTCCCGTGCTCAATCAAATCCTTCCCCCGCCTCGAGTTCTAACACTAAAAACCCAGGTTAGGTGCTTCGGACCTTCAATCATGTCCGGATCCAGCCTCCAGGGCCGGTGGATGCCCTCCTCCGTCACGGAAGAGGATATCAAGAAGTTGAGGGAGGCAATATACTTGACCGCTGAAGTATCGCATCGGCTGCCCGCCCGAGGGCAGGTTGTCCCTACTCCCAAACCCAACGAAGACGCCGTGTTCATCTCCCACTTCCCCCGAGGACTAGGCCTCACTCTGGATCCCTTCGTTAGGGGTTTGATGTTCTATTACGGGCTTGATTTCCACGATCTAGCCCCGGATTCCTTTCTCCACTTCTCGGCATTTATTGTCGTATGTGAGGCCTTCCTCCGCATTACCCCTCACTTCGGCCTGTGGCTCAAGACCTTTGATGTGAAGCCGAAGACGGTCGAGGGGCAATATGAAGCGTGCGGGGGTGCATTAATAAGCAAGATTGCTGGAGCTCCGTGGCCAAAAGGTTCCTTTCCAGAGGTGTCCAGATTATGGCAAAGGGAGTGGTTCTAGATCACCGCTCACAGAAGTGCCAAGTGGTGGCTCCCCCCGCCTTTCGCTCGGGCCCTCCACCACAATTGATGTCATGGTTCAGCAGGGGGCTGAGCTAGGGTCCAGCCAAGGATGTGCCCATACTGCAGAGCCGCATCCAGGATCTCTTCGAGGGAGATTTTAGTTTGGTTATGGTAGTGCAAGTCATGCTAGTTCGTCAAGTCTAGCCTTGCAAACGCCGGCCCCTCCGTTTATGGGAATTCAACCCACAAGGACCGTGCGCTATTCAGAATTTCCTCGGCCTGACGCACGAGTAGATGTACAAGTCGTTCTTCGGACCCCAGATAGAGTGTCCAGACACCTCCGAGGATGTGGGTCTGAGAAGCAACCACACCGCGGCCCAAGTAAGTAATCCTCTAACCGAACACACTGTCTTTCTTTTATCATGACATCATTCCGAAGAATCGCTCTTTGACCAGGACTGGATAGCAAAGGCGAAGATGATCCGGTGTTCGGCTCCCCTTCCCGAAGGCTTGGACAATCCGGTGCTGGAAAAGATGCTCGAGCCAGCACCTTGCCTGGTGCCCTCAAAGGAAGATGAAGGGGGGAATAAAGAGGGCCAAAGCGGGCCTCCACCACTACCTGTTCCAACCGAGGGAACGGGCGCCTCCGTGAGGGAGGATAGCCAAGGGAAGGAATCTAACATTCCCTCACCCTGGGGGAGGATGAGGACTACCTCTAATGATCCAGAAACCAAGGTTTCCAAACGGGGGAAGAAAACTCCACCAGAGCGTCCCGTCTCGGATGGTGCTCTTGCTGCACAAAGTTCGTGCAGGGATCAACCCTCTAACGAGTCGTAAGTGATCAAAATCTACTTAATAGTAGAGATATTCTACCTTACTTCCGAGGAAAATAACCGAAGCATTTATCTTGCAGTTCGGATCTTAGCCCTTCTCAACAGAGCTCGTCTTCAGGGGACCTTCTTCCGGAGATGATGGAGAGCGAAACGCCTCCCCCGGACTCCCCCGCTCAAGAAGCAGGCGACCTTGAAGTGTCGTCATGGAGGGCCTCTCCGGATCCGGTGAGGCCAGAAGATAATCCTATAGTCACCCGAAGTCTCCAGCATCCGGCTCTTGAAGAGGGCAGACAAAATAGTCCGGCGCCGTCTGGTATGCGGTCGGACGTACTGAGGGATCTGCTGAAGCGAGCGACCATCTCGGAAGAACACCGTGCGTTGATGGGTACAATGATGGAAATGATTTCGTCCACCGAAAGCGGGTTGCATGACGCCTTTATGAGTCTACTAACGGGCTTTGAGGTACGTAAAATGGTATACCTTTGTGATAGTACCGCACATTTTTAGGTGTGCCCTGTGTAGATAGTAGCCCCTGAGACTCTGGTTGTCACCGAGAACGGTGGCAAACAGAGGATCATAGTCCCAGGTAATAACCATAACGCCTTTATGTGCAGGTAGTGGAGGCTCCGGTGGCTAGCCGGACTCATGAGTTTGCCGAACTAAAGCGGCAACTGGATGCGGCGGATGCTGACATCGAGCTTGTTAACAAGCGGCTTGACGAGGCACAGGGTAAGTGATATTTTCTGGTGAATGTCACATAGTAGGAGCAGCGTGATGCCAGTATCTTTAATATGTTGTGACTGCAGATGGAGCTGCCACCGTGGAGACCCTTCGGGCGGAACTTGCCCGAGCCAAAGAACAAGCAAGGAGTAGTGATGCGGCTGCTTTGAAGGCGGCCGATGAGTTAAGAGCCGAGAAGGCCGCACATTGCGAGAGGAAAGAGAAAACGGCCAAGATGGATGTAAGGTTAAAAGACACTGCCGACCGTTGCCAGTTCCTTGAGGAAGAAAACCGAGCGAAGGCGACGGACCTTGAAAAGGCCACGACGGCGACCAAAGACACCCGTTCTGCCATGGGAGCGAAGAAGGAGGAGCTGCATGAAGCCTGTGACATTGTGGCTGGGAAGCCCTTTTTGCTACGGAGGAAGTTCGAAGATCCGCGGTATACCCCTCTGGATCGGCTGTGGAGTTCGGCAGACACATATCTGGACTTGGCGGCAAGCGCTGTCAATGCGGCCGAATACTTCCGAGATCAAACAGATCGTGAAGTGGACAAGCTATTCTAGGCGCAGTTTAACGTTCCAGAGCGTCCGCTTCCATTGACCGATCAGCTGGCCGAATGGGCCGAACTCAATAGGTTGTCCGGACTCGCCATAAGGTCTGTCGTGGATCAGCTGTGGTCGGAAAGGCCAAAGCTGAACAGTTATTTTAGCCTGGTGTGATGAAGAGGTCGGCGTGCATAGAAGGCTCGCGGATGGCCCTTGCCTGTGTCAAAGCATACTGGGCGGAGATGGATGCTACCACTTTCGTGGCGCAGGGTTCGGCCATAGGCCGAGTGGCTGCCGAGCACTATTTTGGAGAAGTTCTTGAGGGTGCTCGTTTGATAGAGGCCCGGTGCTCGAAGAATATTATGTTTGAGTGACATGTATTCCCATTGTAAAAACAATGTTTTATTAAATTTATCAAGGCTGTGTTTATACTTTTGCCCGAAAGTATTGTGATGCCTCCTGTGCGGCCGTTTATGTATATAACCTGAAAGATTGCAGTCGTTGGCTTCAGCCCCCACGCATACATTGCGGGGGTGTTCGCAGAAGACGCGTATTCACACTTAATCCAACATCTTGGTCCTAGTAAGGAGGTGATAGCGCAGTGAACTAGGCAACCAGACTATAATGCTTTAACACTTTCACTTAGCCATAGGAGTTTGACAGTGGGGCTATTATATAGCCCCTGGTGGCTTCACACTCGCCCGGGTTCGGGGTGCGTACATGCCTGGCCGGGAAACGGCCCTTCGTTAATGCGGGGGAATCCCGAAGATTCCGATAGGTCATCGAGTGGTTGACCAGTCTCACGCTATATCATGACAGTCAGTTTTCGGCTTTCCCTACTAAGGTGCTCGTCCGGATGAACCAGGGCACAATCGCAGTAGTTCTCCTGGTGCCGCCTTAGCCGATAGAGCGGAACATAAGGCAGCAAAACACAGGAGCCGGGCAAACCCAACATTTGACCAAAGACATGATTCAGAGCTGATGCATATAAGGCCAAACTAGCGACGCCGAACACTCCCTAAGGTATTCGGTCTTTATGGTGTAAACCGGGTCTAAACAGTACCCTTTGTAATAAGCCCCTGGTGTCCAGGTACGTGCATTATTCTGGTGTGGCCACATGCCAAGACGTCAGCATCCTTCTTGGTTGTACTGAGAATCCGAGGGATGTAAATCAACAAGAGACAATAAAAAAGGTTTACGCAGGGTCTTAATCTACAAAGAATCCTTGAACCGGGTCCCTGCTGCACGTCTGCGCCTGTGTCTTTGTTGTGCCGTATTCTGGACGGGTGTAGCATGATGGTCATCTGAAAAAGAGAGGAACTTGATTGAAAAGTTGCCGTGCAAAAGTTAAGTTATACTAAATAAACAATATACAGTTGAAAATGAGTGAAGGTGAGCCTTATTGCCACTTTTGCGCGCGCGTTGAGGCTCTTGTATTGTAATAGGGGTATAGCCATCAAACCTGTATTAATTACATATAGCTGAGCCGGACTCGTCTAGCCGTGTCCGTGGTCTTAACGACCTGTCAAATGCTTGAGTTGGCGAGGCCGTTTAGTGTGCGGCGGCCAAGGCGGCCGCACCGTCTTCGGCGCGCAAGGAGCGCTCAATATTTTCCATTTATTGTAATGATGCCACGTGGACTGGGCATCTTGAGCTTGAGGGAAGTGTAATGCGGTATTGCATTAAAGCGAGCGAAAGCCTCGCATCCGAGTAGTGCTTGATAGCCACTTTGGAACGAAGCGACGTGGAAGGTTAAATTTTTGCTGCGGAAGTTGTCGGGGGAGCCGAATATAACCTCTAGTAGCAGGGAGCCCCTGCAGTGAGCCTCCGGGCCTGGCGTTACTCCTTTAAAGGTAGCATTGCTGCGGAAAATTTTTGTTGGGTCTATCCCCATTTTGCAGACTGTGTCCTGATATATCAGATTTAAACTGCTGCCGCCATCCATCAGGACTTGGGTGAAGTGGTATTCGTCAATTATTGGATCTAATACCAAGGCATCCCATCCTGCACGCCGGATACTTGCCAAATAATCCCGATGGTCGAAAGTGATCGGTTGGGACGACCAGTGGCGGAGCTCCGCGGTGATAGGCCCTGGGGCATGTTCCTCTAAGGGTGCCGCTTTGTTTCTCCCTTTTATCACGTGTAACGCGTTGACTATTTTGACTTCTGGTGGGAATTTCTTTTGTTCCCCTGTGCTTTGATTGCGAGGCTCATCCTTGTCTTCACTTGGTGTATCCTGCCCCTTGTGTTCGGCGTTGAGCTTGTCGGACTGTTTGAAGACCCGACATTCTCTGTGGGTGTGATTTGCAAATCTGGGATGCTATGGATCTGACATATTTGATCCAGAATTTTGTTTAGGCTGGACAGTTCGTCTCTGTTTCCTTTGGAGGGCAGCTTCTGCTGGCCTGGCCGAGAGCTTCTGAATCCGGCGTTTACCGCCGTGCTCTTCGGGATGTCTTCCTTATTCCGACGCTTGTTCTTGCTGCTTCGTGATTTCCCATTTCCATCCCTGACTTCAGAGGTACTTGGGTCGCTGGTGCTGCATCTGGCTAACCAGTTGTCCTCGCCCGCGCAAAAACGGGTCATGAGGCTTGTTAATGCTGCCATTGTTCTCGGCTTTTCTTGACCGAGGTGTCTGGCAAGCCATTCGTCTCGGACGCTATGTTTAAAAGATGCTAAGGCTTCGGCGTCCGGACAGTCGACTATTTGGTTCTTTTTAGTGAGGAACCTGTTCCAAAGCTTTCGGGCTGACTCACCGGGCTATTGAGTTATATGACTTAAATCGTCTACATCCGGTGGTCGGACATATGTCCCTTGAAAATTTGCCCGAAAGGCGTCTTCGAGCTCTTCCCAGCTTCCGATGGAGTTCCCGGGGAGGCTTTTAAGCCAGTGCCGAGCTGGCCCTTTGAGCTTGAGGGGTAAGTATTTTATGGCGTGGAGATCATCTCCTCGAGCCATATGGATATGGAGGATGTAATCCTCAATCCAGACCCCAGTGTTTGTTGTTCCGTCGTACGCCTCTATGTTTACGGGTTTGAATCCCTCTGGAAATTCATGATCCAGCACCTCATCGGTGAAACATAGAGGGTGTGCGGCACCCCTGTATTTGGGTGTACCGCGGTATTCGGATGTTTGTTGTGTCCCATTGTATGTTGGAGCGCGCCTGTGTGGTCCATAGATGGATCTGGTTGCGCTGTCCTTTTGATGCGAGCCCTTACGTGGATCGCGTACTGGTTTATGTGCGGCATTGATTGCCGCTTTATGTTGGCTATGAGGTTGTCTATCCGACCGGATGGCCATTTTATTTTTTAATTGTGGAGGATCTAAGGCCTCCTCGTCGAATTCAGGTAGCAACTTTCACTTCGGATAGCTCTTGGTGTGGCGATTACTGCCGTACTTCGCTGTTGTGTTGAGTACTTCACTCCATTTGATTTTGAGTGTGTCTTGTGCATCCTTGAGCCTTTGCTTCTGTTTTTTCAGGCTCCTCGCCGTGGCAACAAGCCTTTGGTGGGCATTGTGTTGCTCCTGGCGCCTGTCCGGTGTGATGTCGTCCGGACTGTTATCTTCGACAGGGTTGGGTTGTTCGGCTTGATTTTCTGTGTTGCCATGGTCGAGCAATGGTTCACCCTGCTCTAACGCTGGGTCTATGTGATCGTTATTTTTGCCGAGGCGGGATTTGGAGCGGTGTTTACGCCGCCGCTTTGACTGCTGCTCGAGGGAACCACCCTTCGCAGCGTCCTTCTGTTCCTCGTCGTTATTTTCTTTGGGTGTGTCTACCATGTATACGTCATGTGATGAAATGGGCGTACAGTGCCCTGTGGGCAGTGGTTCCTCTTCGCCTCCCGCATTGTTGTCTATACCGTTGATGTCTTCGGAATCGAAGTCGAGCATGTCGGTTAAGTCATCGATAGTGGCTACTAAATGGGTGGTGGGTGGGCGGCGAATTTCTTCGTCATCCGCATCCCAATCCTGCCGGACGTAGTTCGGCCAGGATCCTCTTGGCAAGGAGAGAGACCTTAATGAGTTCAGTATGTCGCCGAAGGGCGAGTGCTGAAAAATATCCGCGGAGGTAAACTCCATGATCGGCGCCCAATCGGATTCAATAGGAACGGGCGCAGGCGGTTCGGAGTCCGTGGCCGGAGAAGGATCCGGTAGTTTGGAAACACGGCTCTCGTGAAGGGTAAGGTCGATATTCGGCTCGATCGCCGCAGAGGGTACAACCTCCATGACAGGGTCTATCCACCCATCCACGGATGGCGAAACTATCTCCGAATTGAGGGTCGGAGCGGCTGCCGGTGCGATCTCCTGAATACGGTCTGATGGTAGAGCTAAATCGTACTCATCGTGACCGCGTGGCGCACAAGGCAGGGGCTCGGATCCGTCGAAGATCAAATCTCCGCGGATATCGGCCGTGTAGTTTAAGCTTCCAAACCTGACCTAGTGGCCAGGGGCGTAACTTTCGATCTGCTCCAGATGGCCAAGCGAGTTGGCCCGCAGTGCGAAGCCGCCGAACACAAAGATCTGTCTGGGGAGAAAAGTCTCACCCTGGACCGCATCGCTATCGATGATCGTAGGAGTCATCAAGCCTAACGGCGACGACACAGAGGAACTCTCAATGAAAGCACCAATGTTGGTGTCAAAACCGGCGGATCTCGGGTAGGGGGTCCCGAACTGTGCGTCTAAGGCGGATGGTAATAGGAGGCAGGGGACACGATGTTTTACCTAGGTTCGGGCCCTATTGATGGAGGTAAAACCCTACGTCCTGCTTGATTTATTCTTGATGATATGAGTATTACAAGAGTTGATCTACCACGAGATCAGAGAGGCTAAACCCTAGGAGCTAGCCTATGGTATGATTGTATGTTGTCCTACGGACTAAAACCCTCTAGTTTATATAGACACCAGAGGGGGCTAGGGTTACACAAGGTCGGTTACAAAGGAGGAGATATACATATCCGTATTGCCTAGCTTGCCTTCCACGCCAAGTAGAGTCCCATCCGGACATGAGACGAAGTCTTCAATCATAGTCTAATAGTCCGGCCAAAGGATATAGTCCGGCTGTCCGGAGACCCCCTAATCCAGGAGTCCCTCAGATGGACAACCCCTTTGTCGTGTTGTTTGCAAGTTGGTGTTTATTTGTGCAGGTATTCAGTGGCTTGTTGCGTAGTCTCCTACTGGATTGATACCTTGGTTCTCAAAACTGAGGGAAATACTTACGCTCCTTTGCTGCATCACCCTTCCTCTTCAAGGGAAAAACCAACACAAGCTGAATAGGTAGTAGTATTCCTGGAAGTTCTTCTGGAAAGACATCTTCGAAATCACGAACGACTGGAATGTTCTCTATTCCTTCAAGAGGTGAAGGATTCAATGCATTCAGAACATATATCTGATTCTCGGCATCCTGGTTCATCTGAGTTGTGTAGTTGATCAACTGGCCAGAAGGATGTGTAAGTTGGACTTTCTTAGCGGTACAGTCAAGGAAAGCATTATGTGCTTTCAGCCAATCCATACCGAGAATGATCTTTGTGGTAGAAACCCGGAGGGCCATGAGTGAAGCAGCGAACACTAATCCTCCAATTACAATGTGGTTGCTGTGGGCTACCATCGAGGTATCCCACCTGGATTCTGGAGAGTTAATCACTAGCGGAGGGTACACGTTTTCAAATGATTAGTCTTGCTCGTGTGCAAATGCCTCAGATATGAAGGAATGTGATGCTCTTGAATAAAAAAGAATAGACCCTGGCACTGATCAGTTAACAAGGAGGGTTCCCATCACGAAAGTCGGTTCCTTCTGAGCCTTATCAACTTCGGTGTGGTTGGCTTAGCCAAGTACAACAGCAGACGGTTGGGTATTATTGTTTCTGGGACGATAGCTTCGATGGCTCTTCTTACGACCCACAATAGAACACAGTGCATTTTTAGACTGACCGTGGTGACAGTTGAGAGCAAGGTTCCTGGCTGTCCACACTTGTGGCATAAGCCATCATTAGGGGGAGGAACCACAACATTGGACTGTCCACCCTGAATCGTTAGCTGTCTCGGTAGCGGAGGTAGACGAGGTGCAACATAAGACGGCCTTGGTGTTGGAACAGGTCGGTGATGAACATTGTGTGGGATCCAGACTCAACGTTTCTGAGTAGGCTGACCCGAGGATGGGCCAACATCTCGAGTACACTTGAGCGATTCCTTGTACTCAGTCGGACCAGTTTCAGTTCGGAAAGCTTGGCTGACAAGCATCGCAAAGTCTGCACAATCATGAGCAACAAGTGCGAGCTTTATATCGGGATGCAGTCCTTCTCATAATTTCTCTTGCTTGCAAGTGTCAATGCATACGTCATCCGCAGCATAGCGGGATAATTCAAGGAATTTCCTCTAATATTCATCCACAGTCATTGTGCCCTGTTAGAGTTTTCGGAACTCCTTCTTCTTCTGGACTATCAGACCTCGAGGAATGTGCCATGCACGGAAGGCTAACTGAAATTCATGCCAAGTGGTTACACTCTCTACGTGCAGCATACCCCCGTGGATTTCCCACCATTGAGCAACTGAACCCTTCAGGTGAAATGTCGCAAAGGTGACGTAACTGGCAGGGGAAACATTAGCTGACTCCATCTCAAACAGGATGGCATGAAGCAAATCATCAGCATCCATAGGATTGGTGGAGTCACGGAAAATGGACGAGTTTGAGGCGCACAAATTTTGGTAGTGTTATCAGGGCAGGTTGTTGATGAGCATTCTGGTTCGGAAACTAGGCCATTACCCCAGTCATAAACTGATGATTCAGCTCAAACTGCTGCATCATTGTGGCAAGATAGGGTGGAGGTGGAGGGTCGTCAGCCATCCTGCTAAAAACATCAGGGAGCAGTTTAACCAGGGGTGGAGCAGGTGTATAGAGTCATTCATGATGTAACTTGAACAATGAGCAACGTCGCAGTATGTACAAAGCAGTAGTCATTAAATACATATAGATACATATACAGAGCCAATCACATGTTGTTAGTATGAGTTCAGACAAGAGAATCATCTTAGACATACTAGGCAGCACACATGCTCGCGATGGAGGGATACAACAACGAGGCATAGAAAAGGCTACATGAACGTTGGAGAAAACCACTAGAGAAAGGATTCTTTAGGGGACGACACAGGGTGCCCTCGATAGAAGGATCCTACGGCCCGTGAACACTGTGAAGCAGATCCTGGCCCACAATTCAAGAAAGGCATAATACGAATCTTCGGATGGATGTGATCACGAGAACCTAGGATAGAGTTAGCAAAATCATTTAACCCGAATAGAAGAAAGATCAGAGTCCTAGAGTATAGATGAGGAGTAAAAGATCCTAATACCACGCAATGGCAACATGGGCTCGCAACCTACACAACCAAGTTAGTAAATCAGTTTTTCAGAGACTAGTCTCAACTTTGGCCATGGAGTTGGAGAGGGGGGGTTCCTACAGGCAGTTGGCTCTGGTACCAACTTGTGACGCCACCGATTCAATCGTACACTAATCATACACGCAAATGTGTACGATCAAGATCAAGGACTCACGGGAAGATATCACAACACAACTCTAGACACAAATTAAAATAATACAAGCTTCACATACAAGCCAGGGGCCTCGAGGGCTCAAGTACAAGCTCGATACACAATCGTCAGCGGAAGCAACAATATCTGAGTACATGCATAAGTTAACCAAGACTGCCCAGAGAAGGCAAACACAAAAGCAACAATGATCGAACAGGTAAGGCCTCCTGCTTGGGACCTCCTAACGACTCCTAGTCGTCAGCGGTGACAACATCTGGCTCCTGGGATCCACCACCTAATCGCCGCAACCAGGTATAGGGGAAAAGAGGTAGCAAAGCAACCGTGAGTACTCATCCAAAGTACTCGCAAGACTTACATCAAATCTATACTAACTATGCATCAGTATCAAATGGAAGGTTGTATTTGTGGACTGAACTGAAGAATGCCAGAAGAGAGGGGCAAGCCTAGCCTATCGAAGACTAGCATCTTCAAGCAACTCCAAGCAGCTTGCAGCATTCAGAAGACTACATAATAGCATTTTTAATATTTAACAAGCATGTTGTAGCATTAACGCCCAAAGATCCTTCCTCGACTCCCCGCGAGAAATCAATCTCGGAGCCACATATCCACACATGTCTCAAGTAACCAATTCTAGTTGTAATAGATCATGACACAAGTCTGAACGACCATTACCGTGGACACGGCTATTCGCATAGATAACTTCCCTGCAAGGGTGCACCACATTACCCAACCCGCTTGATTACTCTGGCCAGACACACTATCTTGCATCCATGCCCGGCCTCGGAAGATCAACACATCGCAGTCCTACCTAGGCTCAATACAGAGGTCCCTACCGGTCTACATCCTAAGTACTCCGGGGTCTTGGGCCCATAGCCCGTTGAGCTTCGGGTCGTTGTGCGCAAGGGGCCTAGATGGCGCGATCCGCCCGACCACAATGATGAACTGGATGTCTGACAAAGCTTCGGCTGATACTATGACGTCGAGTGCCCATAACTATTCTTGTGTGGTGGTTAGTTGATACGTCTCCGTCATATCTACTTTTCCAAACACTTTTGCCCTTGTTTTGGACTCTAACTTGCATGATTTGAATGGAACTAATCCATACTGACGCTGTTTTCAGGAAAATTACCATGGTGTTATTTATGTGCAGAAACAAAAGTTCTTGGAATGACCTGAAACTTCACGGAACATCTATTCAGAAATAATAAAAAATCCTTGCAAAAGATGAAGACCAGGGGGCCCACCACCTGTCCACGAGGGTGGGGGGCGCGCCTGCCCCCCTAGGGCACGCCCCCTACCGCGTGGGCCCCTTGGAGTTCCTCCGACCTCAACTCCAACTCTATATATTTGCTTTCGGGGAGAAAAAAATAAGAGAGAAAGATTCATCATGTTTTATGATACGGAGCCGCCGCCAAGCCCTAAACTCTCTTGGGAGGGCTGATCTGGAGTCCGTTTGGGGCTCTGGAGAGGGGAATCCATCGCCATCGTCATCATCAACCATCCTCCATCACCAATTTCATGATGCTCACCGACGTGCGTGACTATTTCCATCGTAGGCTTGCTGGACAGTGATGGGTTGGATGAGATCTATCATGTAATCGAGTTAGTTTTGTTAGGGTTTGATCCCTAGTATCCACTATGTTCTGAGATTGATGTTGCTATGACTTTGCTACGCTTAATGCTTGTCACAAGGACCCGAGTGCCATGATTTCAGATCTAAACCTATTATGTCTTCATCAATATATGAGAGTTCTTGATCCTATCTTGCAAGTCTATAGTCACCTATTATGTGTTATGATCCGTTAACCCCGAAGGGACAATAATCGGGATACTTACCGGTGATGACCATAGTTTGAGGAGTTCATGTATTCACTATGTGCTAATGCTTTATTCCGGTACTCTATTAAAAGGACGCCTTAATATCCCTTAGTTTCCATTAGGACCCCGCTGCCACGGGAGGGTAGGACAAAAGATGTCATGCAAGTTCTTTTCCATAAGCACGTATGACTATATTCGGAATGCATGCCTACATTACATTGATGAATTGGAGCTAGTTCTGTGTCACCCTATGTTATGACTATTACATGATGAACCGCATCCGGCATAATTCTCCATCACCGATCCATTGCTTATGAGCTTTCCATATATTGTTCTTCGCTTATTTACTTTTCCGTTGCTATTGCTATCATCACTACAAAATACCAAAAACATTACTTTTGCTACCGCTACCACTACTATCATATTACTTTGCTACTAAATACTTTGCAGCAGATATTAAGTTTCCAGGTGTGGTTGAATTGAAAACTCAACTTCTAATACTTGAGAATATTGTTTGGCTCCCCTTGTGTCGAATCAATAAATTTGGGTTGAATACTCTTCCCTTGAAAACTGTTGCGATCCCCTATACTTGTGGGTTATCAAGACTATTTTCTGGCGCTGTTTCCGGGGAGCATAGCTCTATTCTTTGAGTCACTTGGGATTTATATCTTCTTATCATTATGAAGAACTTGAGAGATCCAAAAACCAAGATTTATCCCTCAACTACGAGGGGAGGTAAGGAACTGCCATCTAGCTCCGCACTTGATTCACCTTCTGTTTTGAGTAAGCTTGTGACACCTAAACCTGCTTCTGCTATTCGTTCTGATATGTCGTATGTTGTTGATGATGCCACTTCTGCTATGTATGATACTTATGATGAAACTACTTCTATGCTTGATACTACTGTTCCACTTGGTGAATTTCTTGATGAACAACTTGCTAGGGTTAGAGAGAATGAAAATATTGAATATGATAATATTGATGAAAGTGATGATGAAGACTTGCCCATTATTCCTAAGGGTTATGTTTTTGATAAATAAGCTTCTTTAGCTATTTTAGCTTGCAAAGATAGTTATGAAATTAAGAGGTTATTAGCTAAATGGAATAAGCAATCTCTAAATGCTAGGATGCAACTTGACCCTGCTTTTGCTACTTCACCTATCTTTGTTACTGATAAGGATTATGAATTCTCTGTTGATCCTGATATAATTACTTTGGTTGAATCTGATCCTTTCCATGGCTATGAATCTGAAACTGTTGTGGCACATCTTACTAAATTAAATGATATTGCCACCCTATTCACTAATGATGATAGAACTCATTACTTTTATATCCTTAAAATATTTCCGTTCTCATTAAAGGGTGATGCTAAGATATGGTTTAATTCTCTTGACCCTGGTTGTGTGCGTAGTCCCCAGGATATGATTTATTACTTCTCTGCTAAATATTTCCCTGCTCATAAGTAACAAGATGCTTTGAGGGATATATATAATTTTGTGCAAACTGAAGAAGAGAGTCTCCCTCAAGCTTGGGGGAGGCTTCTCAAGTTACTTAATGCTTTGCCTGATCATCCTCTTAAGAAAAATGAAATACTTGATATCTTTTATAATGGACTAACTGATGCCTCCAGAGATTACCTAGATAGTTGTGCTAGTTCTGTTTTCAGGGAAAGAACGCCGGATGAAGCTGAAATTCTATTAAATAATATGTTGACAAATAAAAATAATTGGACACTTCCTGAGCCTATTCCTAAACCAACTCCGAAGAAGAGAGGTGTTCTGTTTCTCAGTCCTAAAGATATGCAAGAGGCAAAGAAATCTATTAAAGAAAAAGGTATTAAAGCCGAAGATGTTAAGAATTTACCTCCTATTGAAGAAATACACGGTCTTAATTTACCGCCTGTTGAAGAAACATATGACCTTAATCCATCTCCTATTGAAGAAACTCATGGTCTTGATAACCCGACACAAGTAGTAAAGGTAAATTCTCTCTATAGATATGATAAAGCTGAAATCCCATTTACTAAATTTGCTAGCCCATGCTTAGATGAGTTTGATAAATTTATGGCTAAGCAAGAAGATTTTAATGCTTATTTTGGCACACAATTGAAATACAATTCAGATATGCTTGAACACTTGGGCAATTATATGGCTAATGTCAAAGGTGAACTTAAACTTATTAGTAAACATGCTTCTATGGTTACCACTCAAGTAGAACAAGTACTTAAAGCTCAAAATGATTTGCTCAATGAATTGAATAGTAAGAATAATGATAGCGTTGTTAGAGTTATGACTAGAGGTGGTAGAATGACTTAGGAACCTTTGTATCCTGAAGGCCGGCCTAAGAGAATTGAGCAAGATTCTCAGAGAAATAAGGTGGATGCACCTAGTCCTTCTAATAGGAAGAAAAATAAAAATGATAGGACTTTGCATGCTTCTAGTGAACCTATTACTGAAACACCTGAGAATCCAAATGATATTTCTATCTCTGATGCTGAAACACAATCTGGTAATGAACCTGAAACTAGTTATAATGTTAAAGATAATGTTCATGATGATGCTCAACCTAGTAATGATAATGATATAGAAATTGAACCTGCTGTTGATCTTGATAACCCATAATCAAAGAATCAACATTATGATAAGAAAGACTTTGTTGCTAGGAAACACGGTAAGGAAAGAGAGCATTGGGTTCAGAAACCCATGCCTTTTCCTCCCAAACCATCCAAGAAAAAGGATGATGAGGATTTTGAGCGCTTTGCTGAAATGATTAGACCTATCTTTTTGCGTATGCGATTAACTGATATGCTTAAAATGAATCATTATGCTAAGTATATGAAAGATATTGTTACAAATAAAAGAAAGGTACCGGAAGCTGAAATTTCCACCATGCTTGCTAATTATACTTTTAAGGGTGGAATACCAAAGAAACTTGGAGATCCGGGAGTACCCACTATACCATGCTCCATTAAAAGAAATTATGTTAAAACTACTTTATGCGATCTTGGAGCCGGTGTTAGTGTTATGCCTCTCTCTTTATATCGTAGACTTGATTTGAATAAGTTGACACGTACTGAAACATCTTTGCAAATGGATGATAAATCAACTGCTATACCTATCGGTATTTCTGAGGATGTGCCTGTTGTGGTTGCAAACGTTACTATTTTAACAGACTTTGTTATTCTTGATATTCCCGAGGACGATAGTATGTCTATTATTCTTGGAAGACCTTTTTTGAACACTGCAGGGGCTGTTATTGATTGCACTAAAGGCAATGTCACTTTTCATGTTAATGGTAATGAGCATACGGTACACTTTCCGAGGAAACAACCTCAAGTTCATAGTATCAACTCTATTGGAAAAATTCCATCGATTATATTCGGAGGTTTTGAATTTCCTCTTCCTACTGTCAAGAATAAATATGATATTCTTATTATTGGGGATGTGCATTTCCCCGTTGAGGTAACATAGTGTTATTCGAAATTTCTCCGGTTCCATGTTATTCGGAATGAGTTCGTTAACAAGACTTGATCAACCTTGTTAGTGGATTCCTTTTGATGATCATGAGATGGATGAAACTAGAAGGCACAACCTTGTGTACCCTACTCTTACTTTCTGTTATTTATATTAAATAAAATAAAAATAGTATTTTTCTATCTGTTATCTGATTTATCCGTGCAATATAAAAATACCCCGAAAATAAAAGTTCTCCAAATGCCCTGAAATTTAAATATGTTTTTTTCTGGAATATTTGAGAATATTTGGCACTCAGAACACAGCAGGGGGAGCTGGCACCTAGCCACGAGGGTCAGGGGCGCGCTCTACCCCCTGGGCGCGCCCCCCTGCCTCGTGGGCCCACGGTGTCCCTCCTCCACTTATTCCTGCACCCACACACTCCTTCCTCCCACAAACACGAATATCCAGCTCAAACCCGAGTCCAAGCTCATTTTGTTGCCATTTTCGATCTCCTTGCTCAAAGCACCTCTCACAAAACTGCTTGGGGAGATTGTTCCTTGGTATGTGACTCCTCCATTGGTCTAATTAGTTTTTGTTCTAGTGCTTTATTCATTGCAAATTTGTGATGCCTAGGTGACCATGTTCTTGAGCTTGCATGTCAAATTTATATGGTTCCAAGTAGTTTTGATGCATGATATAGGCTCTAGGCACTTGTATGAGTAGTTGCTACCAATATTATTGAGTTTGGCTTACTTTTATTTTGAAGTTACTAAAAATTTTAGAATTTTTCAGAGAATAATGAAGAGATTTTTGAGGGGCTCATCAAGCCGAAGCTCGAAGGAAAAGAAAAATGAAGAAGCAATGAAGCCCAAATATAATTTGCCTCGCACCGAGGAGGTTAGGCAGTGTGAATGGCCCTCAGATGATTTCTTGAGAGCCACCCGGATTTATGAGGATTTTTATGAATTGGCTAAGAATGCAGGCCTCACCGACTTCCTCCGCGACCAACGCGAATAGTATCTCTTACTCACCAATACTTTTGTGCAAAACCTCAACTATTATCCTAGGGAATCACCTCCTTTAGTAGAGTTTCATTTATATGATGTGGTTAAGAAAATGTCACTTTATGATTTTTGTCGGGTTTGTTTGATCCCTTCCGAGGGCAAAATAGAGGAACCACATCGTGACGATGTGGATGGGTTTATTGATACCATCACCGTAGGGGAAACGAGGAAGGTTTCCGATGCATGAATCACTAGCATACATTTTCCTGTTTTACGCTACTTTGCAATATTGCTAGTCGTTTCTTAATTGGTCGCGGAAACTATGGAAACCTTAGTGTTCCTGATATTATTATTTTGTTCCACGGGTTATTCTGTGATAACTCTGTGAGTATGGGCGGTATTATTGCTAAACGGTTGAGTCTGAACCATATAAAGGGCCCCATCTTTGGTGGTATCTATGCTTCACGCCTAGCTGCACATTTTAACATACCTATTAGGCATTATGATAAGGAAGAAAAATTGCTGCCTCGTGTTTATTTAGATTATAAGAGTATGGTAGCACATGATTTCATTATAAAGAATAGGGAAGGGGAGCTTAAATACAAATTGTTCTTTGATAAACATCATCCGGAGACTATTACCTTGCCTGCTCCTTCCTTGTTTGATTTATCTGCAGGCCAGTACCTCGTCGCGCTGGAGGACATTCACGCCTACCGGAACCCTGCACCAGCCATAGAGCCAGAGTCGGAACCACAAGTTGATCCTCCACGACAGTCTAATTACCATTGGGATCCGGAGATGATTGCCAACAAGTGGCAGTCAGAGTCTTCTTCATCGTAGTACGACCCCAACTATTACTATGGATATCCGCCAGGCCAACCGTGGCCATAGAACAACTTAGGCCAAAAGCCTAAGCTTGAGGGAGTACATATTTATCACCGACATTATATTCATGTTCACACACTCATTGCTAGATGTCGGTGCTCATACTTTTTCATTGTATCTTCCATGCTAGTTTATTTTCCTTTTTATCCTTTCTTCTTGTGTGTTTAATAAAACCTTAAGAAAAACCAAAAAATTTAGTTGTAGCCTTTAATTAGTTTACTTTCCATGCTTGTAGTAGTAATTAAAAAAAAGAAAACCCAAAAAGATTTCTTGTTCTTCTTTTACTTGTTGGGAGCTTTCCCGTGTAAATAGTTTTATTTCTTTTCTTTTCTTTAGGGGTCGATAGGAGAAGACCATAATTAAATTGTTGAAGTAGCTCTTATATGCATTATTGTTGATCTGACAAAAGAGCCCATATTGCCTTGTCTTCTCCTGTTTATTGAATGCTTGCAGATTCCAGCTTAGTCCAATGCACGTGCACTATTATTATTATTCACACTATTCGGTCGTGCAAGTGAAAGGCAATTATGACGATATATGATGGACTGACTGAGATGAGAAAAGCGGGTATGAACTCGACCTCTCTTGTTTTTGTAAATATGATTAGTTCATCGTTCCTGATTCAGCCTATTTGAATAAACATGTTTGCAATGACAACTAGAGATCATAGTTTCTTGTGTCATGCTTGATTAGCTAGGAGCTTATAATGGTTTACCTTGCGTGCCAACATGCTATTAAAATGGTTGTGATGTGGTATGATAGGGTGGTATCCTCCTCTGAATGGTTTAAGTGACTTGACTTGGCGCATGTTCACGCATGTAGTTGAAACAAAATCAACATAGCATTCACGATATTTATGTTCATGGTGGATTATATCCTACTCATGCTTGCGTTCGGTGTTGATTAATTTTAATGCATGGTCATGACTATTGTCGCTCTCTAGATGGTCACTTCCCAGTCTTTTGCTAGCCTTCACCTGTACTAAGCAGGAATACTGCTTGTGCATCCAATCCCTTAAACCCGAAAGTTATTCCATATGAGTCCACTATACCTTCCTATATGCGGTATCTACCTGCCGTTCCAAATAAATTTGTATGTGCCAAACTCTAAACCTTCAAATAAATATCATGTATGTATGCTCGAATAGCTCATGTATCAACTAGGGCTGTCTGTATCTTCCATGTTAGGCGGGTTATTCTCAAGAGGAGTGGACTCCGCTCCTCACTCACGAGAAAGTGGCTGGTCACTGGGATGCCTAGTCCCATGCTTTATGCAAACTAAATCAAAATAATTGCAAACAAAACTCCCCCTGGGACTGTTGTTAGTTGGAGGCACTCGTTGTTTTGAGCAAGCCATGGATTGATGCTTGTTAGTGGAGGGGGAGTATAGACTTTACCATTCTATTTGGGAACCGCCTATAATCTGTGTAGCATGGAAGATATCGCCATCTCTTGGTTGTTATGTTGACACTGAAAGTATACCGCTCAAAATATTATTCATCTTTATTTCAAAACCGAGCTCTGGCACCTCTACAAGTCCCTGCTTCCCTCTGCGAAGGGCCTATCTATTTACTTTCATGTTGAGTCATCATCTTCTTATTAAAAAACACCAGTTGGAGAGCACCGTTGTCATTTGCATTCATTACTGTTAGTTTACATTGAGTATGACTTGACTGGATCTCTTTTGCCATGAATTACAATGTCTAGTCAGTCCTTGATCTTTAAAGGAGCTCTGCATTTATGTTTTGCGGTCTCAGAAAGGGCTAGCGAGATACCATCTTGTTATATCATATTATGATTGTTTTGAGAAAGTGTTGTCATCCGAGATTTATTATTATTACTCGCTAGTTATTTAGGCCATTGATATGAGTAAACTTGAGACCTAAGTGTTATTGTGAATGTGGTTAGTCATAATCTTTGCTGAAAACTTGAATGCTGACTTTACATATTTACAACAACAAGAGCAAACAGAGTTTGTAAAAATATTTCTTTAGCACTTTCAGTTTATCAACTGAATTGCTTGAGGACAAACAAAGGTTTAAGCTTGGGGGAGTTGATACGTCTCTGTCGTATCTACTTTGCCAAACACTTTTGCCCTTTTTTGGACTCTAACTTGCATGATTTGAATGGAACTAACCCGGACTGACGCTGTTTTCAACAGAATTACCATGGTGTTATTTATGTGTAGAAACAAAAGTTCTCAGAATGACCTGAAACTTCACGGAACATCTATTCGGATATAATAAAAATTCCTTGCAAAAGATGAAGACCAGGGGGCCCACCACCTGTCCACGAGGGTGGGGGCGCACCTGCCCCCCTAGGGCGCGCCCCCTACCTCGGGGGCCCCTCGAGCTCCTCCGACCTCAACTCCAACTCTATGTATTTGCTTTCGAGGAGAAAAAAATCAGAGAGAAAGATTCATCGTGTTTTACGAGACGGAGCCGCAGCCAAGCCCTAAACTCTCTCGGGAGGGCTGATCTGGAGTCCGTTCGGGGCTCCTGAGAGGGGAATTCATCGCCATCGTCATCATCAACCATCCTCCATCACCAATTTCATGATGTTCACAGTCGTACGTGAGTAATTCCATCGTAGGCTTGCTGGATGGTGATGGGTTGGATGAGATCTATCATGTAATCGAGTTAGTTTTGTTAGGGTTTGATCCCTAGTATCCACTATGTTCTGAGATTGATGTTGTTATGACTTTGCTATGCTTAATGCTTGTCACTAGAGCCCGAGTGCCATGATTTCAGATCTGAACCTATTATGTTTTCATCAATATATGAGAGTTCTTGATCCTATCTTGCAAGTCTACAGTCACCTATTATGTGTTATGATTCGTTAACCCCGAAGTGACAATAATCGGGATACTTACCGGTGATGACCATAGTTTGAGGAGTTCATGTATTCACTATGTGCTAATACTTTGTTCTGGTACTCTATTAAAAGGAGACCTTAATATCCCTTAGTTTCCATTAGGACCCCGCTACCACGGGAGGGTAGGAAAAAAGATGTCATGCAAGTTCTTTTCCATAAGCATGTATGACTATATTCGGAATACATGCCTACATTACATTGATGAATTGGAGGTAGTTCTGTGTCACCCTATGTTATGACTGTTACATGATGAACCGCATCCGGCATAATTCTCCATCACCGATCCATTGCCTATGAGCTTTCCATATATTGTTCTTCGCTTATTTACTTTTCTGTTGCTATTGCTATCATCACTACAAAATACCAAAAACATTACTTTTGCTACCACTACCACTACTATCATATTACTTTGCTACTAAATACTTTGCTGTAGATATTAAGTTTCCAGGTGTGGTTGAATTGACAACTCAACTACTAATACTTGAGAATATTCTTTGGCTCCCCTTGTGTCGAATCAATAAATTTGGGTTGAATACTCTACCCTCGAAAACTGTTGCGATCCACTATACTTGTGCGTTATCATTAGTGCGTAAAGGTCAGTGGCCAACTAAGAACAAATACCCAAACCATTAGTTTATTAGGAGCTCGTGGAGATGAGGAGAGACTCAGGATCGATGTGACCCCATCACCCCGTCTCATGGAAATACGGCAAGGGCTAGGCCCAACCCTATCTCTCTAGGGCGGTCTTCCCGGCCGTGCCTCGTAATTATCTCGCGGGTGCTCTCCGGGCCCGCCCGACTTTCAGATCAACTCGCGGGTACCCTCAGGGCTGACCCGACTTCAACAATGGTCTCAAGTAAACTTCAGGTAACCGTGTGTCCATAACATGAAGGGGGAATCCGAGGAATCAAACTCAATGGAATCCACTTGATGTAATCGTCAAGCTGAACTTATGAGGAATTACCCTCGAGGTTCACACTTGAGATGTTGCATGACAGAGTCGTATCGGGAGTGGTGAAGGACGAATCACCCTCGATGACCACGACTGAATAGCTACACTACAGAGTTATCATCAGGAGTATGTTACGAGGTATCGCCCTCGGCACTCAATAGTAGCTCTGCAGACTCGAGGAACAAAAGGGGTGTGATGTGATGTGAGGTGTCGGGCTCTGGTCATCGATCACGTTGATCTAGTCGTCGATGATGAAGCAGGGGGAACAAGGACAAGGTGGGGGTCATTGATGGATCACTATCCAACCTATGCTAAGTAGTTTAGGATAAACATGTAAGGTACAGTGAGCGGTTATGAAAGCAGGCTATGCATCTGAATAGGAGCAAACAATGACAGTAGAAAAATCAAATGCAAGCATGAGAGAGAATGGAATGGGCGACATAGGAATGACCAAGGGGGTTTGCTTGCCTTGAAGCTCTGCTGAAAACGGAAGAAGAGTCGTCAGTGACACAGTCGATCACCGGGGCATCAACATCAGTCTCGGGGTCTACCGAAGAGAAGAGGGGAAGAAACCGTAAATACAAGCAACAATGCATGACATGACGATACGCGCTGCTAGGGGTGTTCTAACGCAATGTTACACGATATTGACGAAGGGGGATAACATCCGGGAAAGTTTTCCCCAAGTTTGGCATTTCCAGACAGATGAATCGGAGGGGGTGGTTGCATGTTCTCTATGCTAGGGACATGTGGCAGAAGAACGGACTACGTATTCGGATTCGTCTCGCTTTTTTGAGCAACTTTCAAGTATAAAACTTTTTATCCAAGTTATGTATTATTTTATATTAATTTTCAAAGTTTTAAAGATCTTTTAATATTATTATTAATTCTAAAATAGAGTTATTGCATCAGCATGACATCATCATGACATCAGGAGTCAACTGACTGGTCAAACAGGGTAATGGGGTCCACTGTCATCGACTAGTTTAATTAAGCAGGTTTAATTAGACTAAGTATGTTCATTAGGCTAATTAATCGAAGTTAATTAATTTAAATAAATAATTAGTAACTAATTAATTATTTAAATTAATTAACTTCGATCAGTGGCCCCGAGACTAATGAACATATTTATCTTTTTTTGGACAGGGTCGTGGGCCCCTGTGATCAGTGGCCCACAAGGCCTTAGCAGGAGGCGGGCGTAACAGGCGGTGGGCGCCCGTAGCCTGCCCGGGCAGGGCGAGGCCGTGGCCACGATAGGGATTGCCGCAGCGGGGCGCGAGGGCCACGGCGGGCGGAGCCGGTAGCCCCGGACGGCGGGATGGGGCGCAGCAGAGCGCGGGACGGGGCTCGCGCGCGGCAGGCGGGGCGAGCGGCAGCGGCAGGGTGACGTGTGGGGGTAGACCGCGGGCACGACGACAAGGCAGGGGCGGCCGATGCGGCGAAGCAACAGCGGCGACGGCGAGGTCCCCGGGCGGCGACGGTCGGCGGGGCACAAGCGAGCACGGCGCGAGCGACAACGGCAGCGGGACGCGGTGCGGGGAGCGGTAGAGTAGGCACGGGGAGGCAGGGTGCATCCCTACATAGCCGCAGCCAGGCAGGCACGTGTGGACGGGGAGGTCATGGTTCGGCCGGTGCGCACCGGCAGCGCAGGGGCGCGGCGAGGGCATGAGGAGTGCGGCGCTCGGACGCAGTCACGACGACACGACGACGAGCAGAAGAGGGTTCTAGGAGGAAGCAGACGGGGGGCCCTCACCGACCGTGTAGATGTGCAAAGGCGTGCTCATGGAGGGGCCGGAGCTGCGGATCCAGCGACGGGGCGTCGCGGAGTCCGGGAGGCAAGGTCCCGATCCAGATCGGGTTCATGAGGGGGAGGAGGGGAACGAGGGGAAGTGGGGTTAGGGTTTGCGGGGTGTGGGGGTAGGCCATATACGCTAGATGGGCGGGCCGACTGGGCCGGACTATCGGGCTGGTTGGCCTAGTGGGGGTTTTTCCTTTGTTTTAGTTTCCTTTTATTTATTCTGTTTTATTAATTTAATTATTTTAGACTAGTTAAACATTTTATAAAAAAAGTTGGCTCATCACCAATATTAACAAATGATTATTCGCAACATTTTGAACATTTTAGTTTTCATGTTTGACAAATTTGAATTTTTGACTTTAACTTGAATTTGAATTATGCCTTGGATCGAATGAGGATTAGCAACAGTAATGTGATGAGATGGCGCCATTAACTTGGGGTTACTGTAGCTTAATTATACGGGTGTTACAGGGGAGGTGGTCCGGTGGCTTACAGCGAGCGACGAGGAGGTCTCCGGCGCGGCAGGACTTCGGGGGTTGATGAGACGGCGTCTCCGGCGAGTCTCCGACGTCAGTGAGGTCTCTAGTCGATGTCGTGGAGCCAGACAATCATGTGTGTGGCGTCGGGGTGGGATCAGGGGGTCAGAGTCGACGCCGAGGGCAACAATAGTGCGGTGGGAGAGGCGTAGCTCTAGCAAGGAATAGTGGGCACAGGAGGGCGTCGGGGGAGGTGTTCTAGGGTGGAACCGAACAAGAGTGAGGGGCTTTTATAGGGGAGGAGGCGTGGATGAGGGGCTAGGCCAGAATCAGCAGGGGATCGACTCGAGGTGGGGTTGCCGATGTGGTGCTCCGACAAGGAAGGAAGGGAATCTGGAGGTTGGGAAGGTGAGCGCAGGCGAGGGGCAATCGTACGGTGGGTCCGCGTGTTAGAGAGATAAGGAGGGATCCAATTGGATTGATCAACCAACCCGATCCAAATTCGGTGCGCGCGCACTTAGCTGGGTCGGATCCGCGACGTGGGATGCGGGCATATTTCCTTTTAAAGGACATTGCGTTCCTATTTTAAAATAAAACAGAGAAAGGAAATAAAATAAGGAAAAGAAATAAAAGTTTACCTAGACATATTGTATACCAAAATGTTCATAAAACTACAAATAATAAGATGAACAATTTTTCAAGTTCAAATAAAGTCCACAAAAATTCATAAAATTCAAATAGTGCTACTTTTGCAATAAAAACTAATAAAAAATATTTTTTAAATAACAAAATAATTTCAAATTTATTTTCACCTAATTTTCATTTAACGGAAACATTTTACCCTTATTTCCATATAATTATTTTAGGAGAAAAATAATTTGAATAAAACATCAAACGAGTTTGAATTTGAATTTCAAACCACTTTCAATACTTTTCTCTTTTTCTTTGACCAAATATATTTCAAATTGCCACTGAATTTTTAAGTGTCATATTCCTTCTCTCATTTTGAATATTTCTAGAGAATTTTAAATTTGGAAATTCAAATAACTTCAAATTGGAAATAGGTTTCAGAAAACTTTAAAATGGACTTTCAAAATGGTTCTTTTGAACTTCCGAATCTCTTTCTTATAATTTGAAGAAGTCATTTTATCTACTCTCATGAAACTCATTGAGTTGCATAAAGGTTCTGAATTTGAAATATTTTCAAAAGGGATTCAAATCTAAAAAACCCTTTTTCATTTCAAATGGAAGAAGTCATGTCATCTCCACTCTAGGGTTTTGTGTTTGAGATGAATTTGAATTCATGGAGATCAAAATGCAAGACGAAAGTTTTGGGAAAGTCCTTTTATTCCCTCTCATTCAACTTACAATTTTTTTAAATTTTCACTCAATTTCACACAACAATCAAACAAGCAATCTTAATTATTTATTTAATATAATAGTCCAATATTTAGAATTTTGGGATGTTATATTTATTTGCTACAATTAATGTTTGTCCTAAGAATGCAGATGCTATGCTTAATGAAGATGATCTTTGTAGTCCCCCTACTTTCAATAATTAAATTGCTATGATGATTGCGTGTCTCCTATTTATGATGATTGCAATAATTATGAAAGTGGGTTTGGAAGAGTGTCAACTTTAGACAATAATTATCCCACTATGTCGGAGGGTGTTGAATCTTATTATAATGATAAAAGTGGATTTGGAGAGGTCATGACTTTATTTCATATTGAATTCACTATTCCAGAAGAGGTTTCAATTGATTATGATGAGGACCAAGTTGCTACTTATGATGATTATTGTGACGATACTTATGTTATAAAAAATAGTGATAATTATTGTCATAATTATTAATATCCTTTTACTAAACATTACTCTTTTTATGTTTAAACAATTTATAGTATTTGAGTTTCTTATGATACTCCTACTATTATTGATGAGAATAAATTTGCTTATGTGGAGAGTAATAAAAATTGTATGTTTATGCACCATGAAAATAATGTTTATGTGATAGTTATACTGTTGAATTTGTTCATGATGCTGCTGAAAATTATTATGAGAGAGGAACATGCTTTTACATATCTGAACAATATCAAGTTTCCTCTCTATGTGTTGAAACTTTTGAAGTCATGCTTGTTTTGCCTTCCTATGCTAGTTGATTATTGCTCCCATAATTTTTTTTGCATGATCACAAAATAAATATGGATAGGAAGTGAGTTAGGCTTAAAAGTGCTAGTCATATGCTTCATGATGCTCCCGTTATGTTTCAACTCTTTACTTTTATGTGAGCATCATTGAAATCATTATGCCTAGCTAAAATGCATTAAAGAAAAGCACTTGTTGGGTGACAACCCAATACTTATACCTATTGTTTTTGTGTGTTCACATGATTAAGATACTATAGTAATTATGTTTTATAGCTTTTGTTTCAATAATGTGCCAAGTAAAGCCTTTGGGATGATTTGAATGATAGTTGTATCGATTCTGTGGAAAAACAGAAACTTTTGCGCCCAGTGCTAGAGTTACCATAATTAACTAGGATGTGAGAAAATTCTTAAATTTTACGAATGATTTATATACAGATTTACCACATTGTCGTAACTTTTCACAATTTTTGGAGTTACGGACGTATGGTTTTTGTTGAGATCATTATAGGATGTTCTATTTTTGAAAGATTCTGTTTTCAATGCATAGTTTGCTTTTTGTAGTTTCTATGGCTTATATTGGTAAATATAAATTGTACAAATGATAGACTACATTAGTCATTATGTAAAAAAATTATGAATGTTGTCTTGACAGTATCCAAGTTTGATTTGCTCCTTATCATACTAACCTATCTCACGAAGTTCCAATAAGTTTTGTGTGATTGAAGTTTTTAAGTTTTGCGTGAGATATCGATGTGAGGACAATAAGTAGTGGCAAGAACCTACTCTTGGGGATTCCCTAGGCACCCCAAGCTAATATTCAAGGAAGACCCAAGCGTTCAAGCTTGGGGATGCCCCGAAAGGCATCCCCTCTTTCGTCTTCAACATTATCGGTAACCTTACTTGGAGCTATATTTTTATTCATCACATGATATGTGTTTTGCTTGGAGCATCATTTTCTTTTGTTGAGATTTACTTTCTGTTATTTACAATAATGTTTTGAATCTTTTATTTCATTAAAAGTGTTAAGTATAGCCTTTACCATGCTCAGTTTTCAAGTCTATATGTTGCCGTTTGAAAACAATATGTTTTTTTGTTATGTATTGAATATTCCTGAATAGTCAGAACATGATAAAATCTTGAAATTTTTACATAGTAAGCTATGATAAATTTTCTATAGTGTGGTAAGTTTTTAGAAATTTTTGCAGTAAAAGAAGTATGAATTTTTCTCCGTCCTTTACAGACTTTTGTGTTTAGACAGATTGTTGGTATGTTTGCATTATTTCCATATGTTTGGTTGTTTAATGATTCTATTTGAGGATAGGAGTATTAAATATGCATATGCATTTAATATGCAATGTTTAATTATAATTTTATTAGTTTGTTACAGTCGAGAATGATAAGGCTTTAAGTTGATTTATACTAACTTATCCCACGAGTTCTTGTTGAGTTTTGTATGGACGAAGTTTTTAAGATTTAGACAAACTGTGATATAAGAGGAATTAAGTAGACACAAGAACTCAAGTTTGGGGATGCCCAAGGCATCCCAAGTTAATATTTCAAGAAGTATCAAGCATCTAAGCTTGGGGATGCCCCGGTAGGCATCCCATCTTTCTTCATCAACAACTATCGGTTGGTCCTGGTTGAGCCTAAGTTTTTGCTTGTTCTCAAGAGATGTGTAGTTCTTGGTTTGAGACTAAGTTTTTATTTGTTCACATGACATGTGATATTCTTGTAGTGCCCTTTTATATTTGTTTGTTGTTTGAATAAATACTTAGATTTGAAAGTTTAAAGAGGAAGTCCTCACATAGCTGCTTAATTGTTTGACTACTCATTGATCTTCACTTATATCTTTTTGTGTAGTTTGTCATTTACTCTCGTAACTACTAGGAAAAGGGCTAGTAATGGCGCACCAGTTTTTCCCACTAATGGCGCACTGCTGGTGCGCCATTAGTATCACGCCACTAGTATTTCTTACTAATGGCGCACCACCGGTGCGCCATTAGTATCTGGTATACTAATGGCGCATTGAGCCGTGCGCCATTAGTATAGAACACCATGCTGTTGGAAATATGCCCTAGAGGCAATAATAAATTAGTTATTATTATATTTCCTTGTTCATGATAATCGTTTATTATCCATGCTAGAATTGTATTGATAGGAAACTCAGATACATGTGTGGATACATAGACAACACCATGTCCCTAGTAAGCCTCTAGTTGACTAGCTCGTTGATCAATAGATGGTTACGGTTTCCTGACCATGGACATTGGATGTCATTGATAACGGGATCACATCATTAGGAGAATGATGTGATGGACAAAGACCCAATCCTAAGCCTAGCACAAGATCATGTAGTTCGTATGCTAAAGCTTTTCTAATGTCAAGTATCATTTCCTTAGACCATGAGATTGTGCAACTCCCGGATACCGTAGGAGTGCTTTGGGTGTGCCAAATGTCACAACGTAACTGGGTGGCTATAAAGGTACACTACAGGTATCTCCGAAAGTGTCTGTTGGGTTGGCATGAATCGAGACTGGGATTTGTCACTCCGTGTAAACGGAGAGGTATCTCTGGGCCCACTCGGTAGGACATCATCATAATGTGCACAATGTGATCAAGGAGTTTATCACGGGATGATGTGTTACAGAACAAGTAAAGAGACTTGCCGGTAACGAGATTGAACAAGGTATCGGGATACCGACGATCGAATCTCGGGCAAGTGTCGTACCGATAGACAAAGGGAATTGTATACGGGATTGATTAAGTCCTTGACATCGTGGTTCATCCGATGAGATCATCGTGGAACATGTGGGAGCCAACATGGGTATCCAGATCCCGCTGTTGGTTATTGACCGGAGAGTCATCTCGGTCATGTTTGCATGTCTCCCGAACCCGTAGGGTCTACACACTTAAGGTTCGGTGACGCTAGGGTTATAGAGATATTAGTATGCGGTAACCCGAAAGTTGTTCGGAGTCCCGGATGAGATCCCGGACGTCACGAGGAGTTCCAGAATGGTCCGGAGGTAAAGATTTATATATGGGAAGTCCTATTTTGGTCACCGGAAAAGTTTCGGGTTTTATCGGTAACGTACCGGGACCACCGGGAGGGTCCCGGGGGTCCACCAAGGGGGTCCACCTGCCCCGGGGGGCCACATGGGCTGTAGGGGTGTGTGCCTTGGCCTATATGGGCCAAGGGCACCAGCCCCAAGAGGCCCATGCGCCAAGAGATAAGGGAAAGGAAGAGTCCTCAAAGGGGAAGGCACCTCCTAGGTGCCTTGGGGAGGAGGGACTCCTCCCTGGCCACACCCTTCCTTGGAGGAAGGGCCAAGGCTGCGCCCCCCCTCTCCCTTGGCCCTATATATAATGGGGGGAAGGGAGGGCAGCAATACCTAAGCCCTGGCGCCTCCCTCCCCCTCCCATGACACATCTCCCTCCTCCCGCAGCGCTTGGCGAAGCCCTGTTGGAATCCCGCTACTTCCACCACCACGCCGTTGTGCTGCTGGATATCCATCAACCTCTCCTTCCCCCTTGCTGGACCAAGAAGGAGGAGACGTCGCTGCTCCGTACGTGTGTTGAACGCGGAGGTGCCGTCCATTCGGTGCTAGGATCATCGGTGATTTGGATCACGACGAGTACGACTCCATCAACCCCGTTCTCTTGAACGCTTCCGCGCGCGATCTACAAGGGTATGTAGATCCACTCCTCCCTCGTTGCTAGATGACTCCATAGATAGATCTTGGTGACACGTAGGAAAATTTTGAATTTATGCTATGTTCCCCAACACATGCGCCATTAGTATGCCTCCGAGGGGGCCATATTTAACCATGTGCTTTGGCATACTAATGGCGCACTGTTGGGTGATGCACCATTAGTGTGATTATAACAGTGCGCCATTAGTGTCTTGTGTGGTGCGCCACTAGTATGAATATTAGGGATTTTTTTTTCATTTCTGATATTTTCACAGGTTAAAAAATATTAGAGATAACATACAACACAGATCTGCTTAGCTTACATACAGGGGGCCATATGTAACGATGTTACCTGCGTCCACCAGATCATATCCAACACACAAGTTTCATCATATATACATACATAGCCAACACATAGTTCCATCATTACATATTACAAAAGTTTCACAATGTTCATTCAACACCGTTATCCATCAATTCACAAAAGTTTCACATTGATACAAAATAAAAACACAAATGGAAAAGAAGCACTCCATCTATGCAAGCTTCCATGAATTAAATCAAATCTGCAAAATGATAAACAAGAAGTTAGAAGAAGAAGAAGAAGAGAAGAAGAAGAAGAAGAAGAAGAAGAAGACTTTGCAGAAGAATAAGAAGAAGACTATAAGCTTATTATGTAAACTTGATCATTTTGTGCTAACATAAGTAATTTTGGAGCTAACCTATAGGAAACTAAGCATATAAGCTCTAAGTTAGCATATTAGAGCCAACTTAGGTAAAATGAAGCTAACCTATGTCATTTTGGATAAGAAGAAGAATAAGAAGAAGACTATAAGCTTATTATGTAAACTTGATCATTTTGTGCTAACATAAGTAATTTTGGAGCTAACCTATAGGAAACTAAGCATATAAGCTCTAAGTTAGCATATTAGAGCCAACTTAGGTAAAATGAAGCTAACATATGTCATTTTGGATAAGAAGAAGAATAAGAAGAAGACTATAAGCTTATTATGTAAACTTGATCATTTTGTGCTAACATAAGTAATTTTGGAGCTAACCTATAGGAAACTAAGCATATTAGAGATAAATAGGTAACTAAGTATATATATATATCATTTTGGAGATCTGACATACCTGACATAGTTCAGTTCTCATTGTTCTTCTCCTTCTCCTTCCTCAGCCTGATACGCCAAGAGCGGCGAGGCGGTGGAGGCAGTGGAGGCAGCTGTGGGATGTAGTCTTCTACCACAATTGGCGTGGTCATGTCGCCCAGCTGTGGGATCGCCGGTGCCACCACCGGTGTGTGGTAATTGTCAGGCACCACTACCATTGCAAGGCCACCCTCAGCCACCACCATCTCTTGCCCATGGTCAGCCACCACCATCTCTTGCCCATGGTCAGCCACCACCATCTCTTGCCCTTGGTCAGCCACCACCAGCGCTAGGTCATCCTCAGCCTGATGCCCATCGTCATCCTGCAGCTCCTCATCCCCACTCTGCTCCTCTTCTCCCCCACTCCAGTCCGGATCATCCTTCTTGTTGTCTTCGTTGCTGCCAGAATCGCTGCTGCTTTCGCTAAGGCCAGAATCACTGTTGCTTTGCTATAGCCATAATCGCTGCTGCTTTGGCTGTAGCCAGTGTCGCTGCTGCTTCTCACATTGCCTGTCCAAATACAACAATGACCGTTAACAATCGATGTGAGACAAAGCCAAATATGGAGGAATAAGAAGAGGCAGAACGCACTGGCATCTTCGTCTTCAGCGTAGCGCATGCAACACATAGTCTTCTTGAAAACCTTCACGATGAGCATTGTGGCATCATCGTCGTACCTCAAGAGAAGAAAGTACCCGGTCCACAGGTCGTAGGCACTGTAGAACTTCTCCCAGCCACGGCACAGGTACATGTGGCCCTCCTCGATCACCAACTACATGTCCCACAGCCTGCGAACCCCGCTGCCTGCCTGTCGGAGCTTCACATTATCTGGCGGATCTTCACCCAGCATCTTCATAAAAGCGTCAGGCAGCCTCTGCAATTTGGGACAAGGAGTGATGTAGCAAACAACAGAGTTATCATAATGAGATGGGTGAAGGGGAGATCTCTCGTTTTATATACCTGCCTCGTGGCTGATACTGAAGAAGAAAGTATGATAGTGAAGAACTTGAAAGCATCCAACTCGTACTCCGGTGAGGCAGAGCGGCGGTGGCTGCTTCCCCCCATCTCTGATAAGCAGCAGAAGAGACCAATTAGTACCCTTACAACATTATAGCAGCATAAATTTTGAGCAGAAGATAATCAACATTAGTTGCAAGTACCCCATATGTCCTATTTTTAGCAAAGTCATGCTAAAATTCACGGAAAATTTCAGCATGACCTTTGCTGAAAATAGGACATATGGAGTACCCGAATTTGCTAGAATGGAAGTTAATCGACATTCCGGCAAACTCAAGGGCCTCTCGGGGTACCTGCAATATCATTATCCCCACGTAATGAAGTCGCCAATGGGTCATTTCAGAAGATCACAAGTAGCATCATCACAAGTACAACATCATCTGTAGCTTTATATTAACAAAGCATCAGCACATATACAAAAGACCACTTATGCCAACAGTATGGTTTATATCAGATTCGGAGTTAGAAACAGGAAAAACCGGTGCTTCAAAGCCTATTGGACACAATTTACATCTATCAGAACGGGATGTCCTGACTAATTTCAAGTGTTCACAGGTGAACTTGTACCATGGATGAGCCTAGTGCTTCATTAGTTAAATGAACAGAGATAACAGTGCATAACACCATACATAAAGTGATGAGCATACATACTACTGTCCAAGCAAATTAACTGAATAGTATTGTGTCAAGTTCAGTTTAAAAATTCAGTTACTGCTTGAGTGATTTGACACCAAAAATTACTCCCAAAAATTACAATGACTGTATATATTCACTGTACAGGCTGTCAAGTTCTATTTCAGCTCAAGTTTCATTACAACACAAACACTGTAATTCATCTTCTCATAGAAAAATTAATAATAAAAATCAAATTACAATAGGGGTCCCAGGTTTGACCCCATGATACGTGCTATCCTCGGATTATTCCTCTTCTGAACAAACCATCATGCATCATTTTCTAACCAAGGCATAGCTCAGGAAAACCACTTGGTTTGACCAGAACTAGCTGATTACCCCAAATCTCATGGTAAAATTAGCAAGGCAAAGCATTTCTCTTACATGACCATTGCAAGAATGACACACTACATATAATCTGGTGAGATAGCAGCAGCAATCTCAAAAAAAGCGGAGACATCATACATACCACCAGAGGATCGCCCACAGACATCCAGGTACATCACCCACTATTATTGCCTATAAAAAGGCCTAATATCCACTAGTATTGCCTATTGATCATATACTACCTACTCATATTTTATTCAGTCATTTTACCAGTTGTTTAACCACAGATTAGGGTCTGTCTAGGAGGTTAGTCAATGTAAAAATTGAAAAGCTAGCTAGCAGTACAGTAAGCAGAAGCAGCTCAGGCAGGCGCAGGGGCGCGCGCGGGACGACAAGCAGGGCCGGCACGGCTAGGTGCGTGCGCGGGTGTGCAAGGCAGCGAGCGGCCGCCGGAGGCAGCAGCGGAATGGGGAATGGTGGAGAGAGGGAGAAAGGAGGAAGGAGGAGAGGTACCTGGTCGCCGGAGGGGTCGGGGTCGGGGTTCGAGCTCCTTCGGGTCCTCGCTCGCCGCGGTCGAAGGAGAGCAGGGGCCGGTGGCGGAGGACGACAGGGGCAGGCAGGGTGGGTGCGTCGGGGCCGCGCTCGCCGGCTGCTGCAGGGGCCGGAGGAGGCCATCGCTCATCGGAGGGAGGAGGAGAGGAGAGGAGCGGGCGACGCGCGTTCGGCCGATCCCGTTCGGGGGGCGCAGGGGCGGCGGGGGTGGAGT
>NC_041390.1:447092718-447093308 GCF_002162155.2 Triticum dicoccoides | reverse complement strand
TTAGCAATGGCGCACCTCCCCCTAGTGCGCCATAAGTATGACGATTCTAATGGCGCACCACCCCCTGGTGCGCCATTAGAATTTTGTTTTAATTACTGGCCCGACTGGTCAGGTTATATTCCACCTAACCCTATCTCCATCAGAACACGCCCACTAGCCCGACTGGTCAGCACGCAGCACACACACTAGGAGGTCCTGGGTTCGATTCCCAGGCTCCCCAATTTTTGTTTTTATGCATTTAAAATGTTGTTTGATATTTATTTGTGTTTAAATATGTTCAAACTTGTTTAAATCATAACAATAATATTTTTTATAAAAAAAGTAATTATTTTTTAAAAAATATCATCAAATTTGTTATTTGAAAATATTTATGAATATGAAAAAACATCATCAAATTTATTATTTTAAAATATCATCAAATTTGTTATTTGAAAATATAATCAATTTTTTTGCAATTTTAGTTGCATTCATTTGTGACGGTGGAGCGGGCCGGGGAGCGTGAGGGGGAGAGGGTGCGGTGGGTCGTCGGCGATGGTGGAGTGGGGGAGGGTGCGGGCCGGCGGTCGGCGGCGGCGGCCGGTGGAGCGGGG
>NC_041390.1:447005654-447092440 GCF_002162155.2 Triticum dicoccoides | reverse complement strand
GGCGGTGGAGCGGGGGCGGGTGCGGGGGGTGCTCGTCGGCGGTGGTGGAGCGGGGAGGATGCACCACACATACATGCGCCATTAGTAGTTTTGCAAAAAAGTATTAAAAATAATTTTTATACTAATGGCGCACCGTGGCACAGTGCGCCATTACTAGTTTGAACTAGTAATGGCGCACTATGCAACGGTGCGTCATTAGTAGTTTTGCAAAAAAGTAAAAAAAAAAGAATACAGTAGTGGCGCACTCAACAGTTGGTGCGCCATTAGTAGTTCTAACTACTAATGGCGCACTTTGCCCGGATGCGCTATTAGTATGTTTGAAAAAATGAAAAAAAACATTTTGTTACTAGTGGCGCACCTTGTGCCTGGTGCGCCATTAGTGTCTTACACACTAATGGCGTATCTTCACGTGGTGCGCCATTAGTAAACAGTAGTGGCGCACCACTTCTCTGATGCGCCATTAGTGTCAATTTCATCTTTAGCCCTTTTTTCTAGTAGTGCGTGCTTCACTTATATTATAAGAATGAATTGTTGAATGAATTAAATATCATAAATATGAAATTATATATGCTTTATATATTTGTCACATGAAAAGTAATAACTTCACATATAAGAAGTATAAATGGTAAAATTTATTGAAAGAAAACACAGGATTGGTCTCAAGTGATGTCTTGTTAACCCAAACAAAAATCTCTCCAAATCTTCCCTGAGGTGGAAGGCAGTGCCATATGATAGAATCCAAAAAACAAGTAAAGTTGGATCTTTCGGTCTCCGAAAGAGCTATAAAATCCAACTTTCGCTCCCTCGAAGTCTCTGCCTTAACGAGTGGTGTAATAAGAACACAGACGTCTTGTTTCGCCAAGGCAATTTTTTCCAGCAGTGTCCTTGTGTGTGTCATGTGAAATGTGTAGGAGTGGAACTATCACATTTTACAGAATGCCTCCCGTCGGGTGTTCGTCATTGCATATCTTTTTAGAGATGATATTTGTCGGCATGGTCTGACAATGGCCTCTGCCATGTAGTTTTCCCATTTACTTTCATGCTTCCCCTCTCTAAATAACATTTGCACTCTCTCTCTCTCTCTCTCTCTCTCTCTCTCTCTCTCTCTCTCTCTCTTTTTCCTACATTAAAGGAATCCGGAGTTGAGTGGCAAATTGTGATTGGTTAGTAAAACGAGAGATAGTTAACAAACCTACGTCCCATAGCTTTGGGACATCACATCGATCTCTCACTAGTTAAAGCAAGCGCTGTTGAGTTGTTGACGTGATGCGATTCTTTTCGCAAAACAAAAGTGTTGACGTGGATGTGACAATTCGATCAGACGCTATAGGCACCCTGGTTTGACGAAAGAGAGGGCGGCCTTGTGCAAGCGGGCGGCCGGGACCAACAGCATCCAGGTCCCTTTTAGCCTTTTCTCCCTAATATAATCCAGATCGAGCCACACATACAGAAAAGGAAAGGGGGTTTCGTAGGCCGCGCTCCGTTTGCCGCCACCACAGAATGCAACACGCACAGGCGCTCGATCGTGAAAGAGCTGCGGCACCGATCGATCGCGAACGAGCCCGGTGGTGACCGTGGGCTTTCGCTGCCGGCACCATCGGTCGTATGCACGCCGTTCAGCTCCAGCAGCTTCAGATTGCCGACCTAAAAAAGCGTGTCCGTGACTTTCTTCTTCTGCCGGCCGTGCATGGATCGACCATTAGTTTTTGTTTCAAGCCTCTGAGTGGCAGGCGAATTAATAGGCCACTTAATTATACATGATCACATAGGGAAGCAACCGTCATTGCCTAGTAATTTTTTTTAACTGTATAAACTAATGCTGCTACTTTTGTACTGTACCGGCACATAGATCACTAGAGCCGACTAAAGAAAGCTAGTGAAACAACATTGGGTAAGAGGGACTCGCATAAAGAAGATTGCAAGAGCGAAATCGAAATTCGCCATGTACACGTACGTACGCGAGCGCAGAGTACGTAGGACCTTCTTGCAGGCGATCGATGAAACAATGCAATATGGCGCGCTGCTGGCAAACGAGATCAGCGATTCTTCCAGCTCCTTCTAGGTCCTTACTAAATTATAATAAAACGGTCGAGAATAATGGCCGGATCGAGCAGTGTAGTAGCAGAGGAACCCTGGCAGCAGCTGATCGATCGATGGAGTAGAATATGCGTGGCCTGCGCCTGCGCCTGCGCGTGATCCCATGCGTGTGAAACCGTTGAACTCTCGCGAGCTACTCTGTTGTAAAAGGAATGAGCCGTTGTATTCTTGTGACAGAATCTAAGATCGGCTTAGAGACCATAGCTATAGGTTGCTAAAATACTAGGGTTCAGTTAGAATATTTTTAAACTAGGGAAAAGCCGGTGTTAGAAAGTTTTGTCTGCTCTAGTGGAGGAGCTAGGGAACATACTGCCGCCCTTGACTATTCCTTTATTCTCTTCAACGTTGATGGCTGGAGCATGTTCCTTAATAATTACTAAATTTGTTGTTAAGTCAGCACCGGCGGACAGGGCAAGTGCTTTACGCCATTTTTATTTAAAAAAATAGTACTACTAGCATTGGAGTAATATGGTCATGGATGCTTATAAAGTAGTAATTCCCAGTATATATGGTCATGGATACTTAAAAAGTAGCAGTTGTGGTGTCTATAGGGATTACTAATATGGTCATGGATGCTGTTGACAATAACTGTCTCCCCATTTTGCTTAATGAAAAAAATTGTAATGGGGCATCGTAGAATATGGGTATCAATCACTCTTTGCATCAAAATTATACCCATAATCACTATTCTATTTATAAACAAATAAAAGACGTTTTAAGTCACTACTTTAATGACATAAAACATTATTTGTCTATAGAGGGAGTACATTTTTTTGCAGGGTAAAAGAAGCTTTATTCTAAAATTATAGAGTTACAGTCAAGAGGCAAGAGATCCTCGATACATGGGGGTCCTCTGTAGCCAAACAACAGTGCTACAAGGGCCAATTCCTTTGCCAGCTTAAAAAATAAGCCGCATCCTCCCCAGCTTTTTTTATAAGCCGTCACTCTTATACATTGGGGTTTCTAAACTAGTTATGAGATAACTAATTCAGAAGCCTCAAAAAAATTTGGGTGCGGCTTATTTTTTAAACTAGGGAGGGACATCTTATTTTTTAAGCTGCCCAAAAGATATAACTTGCCAAACAATTTGTTACTCTAGTTTACAGAGGGAGTATTTTGGGAATGAAGATTTTATTTGTGGGTGGGAATGAAGATTTTCTAATACTTGATAAATAGTATACATCGTGCTTGCAAATTTCTGAGCATATAATAAATTGGATTTGCCTTTTTGGCCGGCGGATAGCAATGTATGGGGAGGAGCATTCCATGAGCAAAAATATCTCTGGGTGGCTCATAGTGTATGATTAATTTAAGATGGCAGCTCCGAGTTTTTAAAACTCGATCTCTCACGTGGGTTTGTGCCTTTTCTGATGTGGAGCTGGTCAGACACAACTCAACCTGCAGGTGCGAACCACGAAATCTAGCTCAAACTGCAGACCAACCCATATGCCCCCACCCAGCCGAAGGAACATCATGAAGCAATAAGGCATGGCATCTTATCCCTGAGGGGAACAGGGATAGATTAATCAGTGTGATTCCCAGAGCTCCCAGAGAGAATGCGTTTAGAATTATTGTGTTTTTTTTTCTATTTTGCAAAAGAAAATTCATTTGGATTTCTCATTTGAAGTGGTATTATGTTCATAGGGAGCTACTAGCCTACTGTCGTCTAATTTTTTTTTAGAAATAGACACAAGAAGCACCCGACTTTAAATTAATAAAGACAACAACGGTCAGCCAAACAAAGTTAACCCTGCGAAGATGAGATGGGATTACTCATTCAATGGCCAGTTTGTTACAAGTTGTCCAGAATGCCCGAGCTAAGGCACCAAACGTTCGCCGGGCAAGTCAATGTTGCTGAACACGGCAGTTATTCTGGAGCGTAAGGATATCTGTCATCGATCTAGGGTTCCAACATGATCCAAAACACTCACGAACATAGCTCCAAAAATTGAGCAGGAGCACAACGGAAATGATTTCTTTGGCATCTTCATCAGGTCCACCGCAGAGGGAGCAACATTTGTTTCCACTTGCCAGGATCGTGTCTTCTTGAAGATTGATTGCTGAAGGAGTCTGTCCGCTGCCTCTTGCCAGATAAAAATACGGACTTTGAGTGACACCCTAACTACCAGCAACGCTTTAGCATACCTGACTTTTGGTCATCTGACCAGCTTAGCATGCATCAATTTAACCAAGAACTTACTCAAGTTCTCGAGATCCCATAACGAGTCTCATTCGGAACTGATAGAAATGTTAGATAACATAGCGTGCGGATTGGTTAGCTCGCGAGACTCAGCTGACGAAAGCGCTCTAAGGAAACCGAGAACATCATATCCCGATTCAAAGATGTCACTAACAAGAGCTTCCGACTCAGCCGCGATGTTAAACAGAGCAGAGAAAAAAGCATAGAGAGGTTTGTCTGAAATCTAAGAGGATAGCCAGAATTTGGTTTCTTTGCCGTTACCAATAATCTTGGATCTTGCTCCTAGGTTGAAAAACGGCTTGTGTTTCTGGATCCCATTCCAAATTTGCGAACCTCTCACATTGCTAAAGAAGAACGAGCATTCCAGGAAGTATTTGGCATTGAGGAGCCTTGCCCAAAGTTTGTTGTCCATTTGTAAAAATTTCCAGATCCATTTCGAAATGAGTGCAAGGTTCATTTTTCTAGTGTTGGTAATACCTAACCCTCCCTGGGCCTTAGGATGACATAGGTCGGCCCATCTTATCATGTGGTACTTCACTTTTGGCATGGTGAAAGTGCAACTAATCCCTGGGTGGTTTTGGTAATTCATAATAACATATATCTCATTGAACTAATGTCCATTCAAGATAAATATTTCAGGATGTTCAATCATTGGCATGGCATGACATAGAGATGTGGACCCCTCAAAATGCTAAGGACAAGGATTAGCAAAAGATCAAGACTCTTTGTCTTTTTTAAGTGTTCCAAGATCGCATTGAGTCCATAGGAAAGCCAATACTATTAAAAGGGGATGAGGTGTTGGATAATGGTCTACTTACTCAAGGTGCTTACTGATATTTCTCAAAAAACCATTAGCTACTTTCTCTATCCAAATATGTCAAAACCCTAAACTCCAACTCGGCCCCACCGATACATTCTATCCAGAGCCACCGAGTTCATTCTGACATAGCCCCAGCCAAAACCCTAACAGTTCGGTCACACCGATACGGATCTCAGTCCCACCAAGATGGCCTTGCCAACGCTCTGTGACTTGTTGCATTCACTTCGGTCTCACCGAGTTGTTGCAATCGGTCCCACCGAGTTGGCTTGACATGATCTCTGTTGCCCGTTGCACTCACTTCGGTCCCACCGAGAAGATGCAACCGGTGCCACGGAGATGAAGTTTGCCCTAAGCCCTAACACATCGGTCCCACCAAGTTGTTCCAGTCGGTCCAACCGAGATTCCTAACGTTCATATTTTTTAACAGATCGGTGCCACCGAGATGAGTCAAAAGTGTGTAACCGTTGGATTTTGTGTGGATGCTATATATATCCCTCCACTCCCTTCTTCTCATTGAGGAAAGCCATCAGAATGTGCCTACGCTTCCACTATTCATTTTTCTGAGAGAGAACCACCTACTCATGTGTTGAGAGATTTCATTCCAACCATTTGAACCTGCATTTCTATCCTTCCCCAAGTTGCTTTCCACTCAAATCCCTCTTCCACCTTAGCCAAATCTATGAGAGAGAGTTGAGTGTTGGGGAGAATATCATTTGAAGCACAAGAGCAAGGAGTTCATCATCAACACACCGTCTATTACCTTTTGGAGAGTGGTATCTCCTAGATTGGTTAGGTGTCGCTTGGGAGCCTCCGTTGTGATGTGGAGTTGAACCAAGAAGTTTCTAATGGCAAGGAGATCGCCTACTTCGTGAAGATCTTCCCGGGTGAGGCAAGTCCATTGTGAACAATGGCCATGGTGGGATAGGCAAGGTTGCTTCTCCGTGGACCGTTCATGGGTGGAGCCCTCCGTGGACTCGCGCAACTGTTACCCTTCATGAGTTGAAGTCTCCATCAACGAGGACGTATGATAGCACCACCTATCGGAACCACGCCAAAAATCTCGGCGTCTCTATTGCGTTTGCCTTCTCCAAACCCTTCCCTTTACCTTCATATGCAATGGTTTACTTTTCGCTGCTATACTCTTAGAATTGCATGTGTAGGTTGATTGCTTGACTTGTCATAATTGCTAAAATCTTCCACAACTAAAATTGGGAAAAATAAAGATTTTTGTTTGGTCAAATAGTCTAATCACCCCTCTCTTGACATACTTTCGATCCTACAAGTGGTATCAGAGCTTTGGTCTCCATTAGCCTTGATTTCCATAGCTTTGGTGATCATAGCATTGGTTTCACAACCTAGGAGAGTATGGCGTCTAGCGAGGGTGACTATCACCGTAGAGGTCCTTATTTTGATGGTACAAATTTTGCTAGTTGGAAACATCAGATGAAAATGCATATTCTTTGTCAAAACCCCGCCGTTTGGGTTGTTGTGCGTGTTGGCTTGCAAGGTGAATTCTTTGAAGATGGTAGAGAACTGGATCGTGCAGCGATCGCAGAAGAATTGAAGATGTTGCAATACAATGCTCAAGCTTGTGATATTCTCTTCAACGTATTGTGCCCCGAGGAATTCAACAAAATCAGCCGCCTTGAGAATGCAAAGGAAATTTGGCATACTTTGGTTAATACGCACGAAAGTACCGAGTCCGTCAAGGAATCCAAGTTGGATGTGCTTCAAAGTCAACTTGAGATGTTCAAGATGAAGGATGGTGAAGGAATCACCAAAATTTACTCTAGGCTTGCTCTCATCACAAATGAGATTTCCGGCATAGGAAATGAAGAGATGGCCGACAAATTCATCATCAAGAAGATCCTTAGAGCCTTGGATGGAAAATATGATACCGTATGCACATTGATCCAAATGATCCCAATTACAAAGATCTCAAGCCCACGAAATTCATTGGTAGAATTGTTGCTCATGACATGAGATGTCACTCAAGGATAAGGAAGAGCTTCACAATAAGTCAAGTGGTGCTTACAAAGCTTCAAGTGATGCTCCTACAACATCAGTTGAAAAGAAAGTCTCCAATGAAGAATTGAGCTTAATGGTGAAGAACTTCAACAAATTCTACAAGAGTAGAAGCAAAGAGAGAAGCTCCAAGTCGAGGTCCTACAATGACAAAAGATCTTCTAGTCGTGATCGCAATTGCTACAATTGTGGAAGACCCGAACACTATTGCAATGAGTGTACGACTCCCTACAAGAAAAGAGAAGACTCACCAAAAAGGAGAAGTAGAAGAGATGAATCACCTCCAAGAGAGAGAAGGAGTAGAGATGATCGTTATGAACAAAGACCCTCTCGAAGAAGCAACGATTCATAAAGGAAGGATAGGTTATTGAAGAGCTACACAAGATGAAGAGATCAAGCTCATGTTGGTGAATGGATATCTGATTCCGACTCCGACTATACTCAAGATGAAGGTGTTGTCGGTCTTGCACTAGTGTCATCCAACTCTCACGACATATTTGATTCACCAAATGAAGGAATTGGAAGATGCTTCATGGCTAAAGGACTCATGAAACAACACTCTTAAGTTAGCTCATGAAACAACACAAGAGGATCATAGAGGGCTCCTAAGGACTCATGAGAAGCTACGCTTCGAGAAGCTAAATTTTGAGCAAGAGCATGAGTTTCTAAAAGCTATCAATGATGATCTTCAAAAGAAGAGTTCTTCTTACATTACCAAACGTCTCCTCTTGTCTACTTATATGCCACAAGTAAAATCTAGCAACAAGAGCAAGAAAGATCCTTCTTCTAGTAGTAACAATAACCATGCTAAATCCAATATTGTTGCTTCTAGTAGTTCTCTTGATTCCACTAATGATTCTCTAAGCTAAATTACACTCGAGCAAGAAAATAGCTCATTGAAGGGAATTATAGAGAAAAGTGTTTACAAGAGTCTTGCCAGGAGTAAGCAATTTGCGGAAATTCTACGCAAGGAAGGAAGACACCGGAAGAATCAAGGTGTTGGTTTTGAACGAAAGTTCAATGCCAATGGAGTTGAATGGGAAGAAGATCAATACCCCAATACGAAGTTTGTTCCTCAACAAGATAAGTATGACCCCACTTCTTTTGAGGGAACACAAGCTCAAGATGATGTTCCACCACAAGACCACAAGCTAAAAGGCAAGGACAAGCTTCAAGAAGAGATTGAATCATTTGAAGAAGCTCCTAAGGCCATGGTAAAGTGGGTTCCCAAGACTACGCCAAGCTCTACTTCATCAAGTACAACTACAACTCCAAGGATTCTCATCAAGTTAATGTGGGTCCCAAAGAAGAAGAACTAGAGTGTTCTTGAGGGTGACTCCGCCAACATACTTCACTCATATTCATTTTGGCAAGGACTTGTGCAATCAACTTTCATATCTTGCACTAAATCATGGAGTCACAAACTCTCTTGCTGGTAAGCCAAGGGACAAGGTAATCTAATGCTTTCATGGACATCATCATATGTGCAATTCACTCTATGTCTATGAATATCCTTGTATGTTCCTTGTGGGACTAACCCATGTAGGTATTTAAAGTGCAATACTCCAAAGGATTGCTCCAAATGATCTAAATCAACATTGAGCAACCACATGTTCACTATCTACATGAAGTCATCATCGACAAAACCCAAGGTTAATTCATCCTTCTTTGGAGCATATCACATCTAGGGGAGCTTTGCTTTAAAAATTGAGCTAAAGAAACTCTAATGGTGTGAACACATTAATGCTTTATGTAAAAGTGGTAACCCCACTTGTGCCTAAACGATGAGTATGACATATGATCATATGTTCTCATTTGACTTCTAAGTCAATATACTCATATATGGATGACCAAGTCATCACCAAATGCTTGATAGATGCTAGAATTGGTTATGCATGTTTGACACATATTTCATTTGCTATTTTATTGTGTGAGAATGTTGGTTGCATATTTTCTCCATTCGAGGACATCCATTTTTTGTTTTGATTGTCTTGGTTAAGAATGCCTAATAACATTCTCTAGCTATTTATGCTCTTCTTGTCTTAAATTCTTTTCATGATATATCACAAAAATTGAACAAGTTCTTTTCGAACCCTCCGGGTGAGGAGCACTCGGAGCCACCGATCCATCAAGGGCTGACCTCAAAAACCTTCTTCATCCAGTTCGGTCAAACCAATACACTCAAACTTGGTCGAACTTAAATCATAAAGACTGGTCTAGGTTTTCATCTCGGTGCTACCGATTAGACCAACTCGGTCACACCGATTTGCTCTAACTACACATACTTGCACATCTCGGTGCCACCGATTTGTTCCACTCAGTGCCATCGATAGTACACGTGTATATATATCTCGCATGACCATACGTTGAAAATTACTTCAAACGCTACGACCTCTCATCCCGTTGCTGTCGCCCCCTTCGTCTCTGGATCGTCGCCGTTGTCTCCTATGTGCCTTCACCACAGGAATCCACCGCCGTCAACGGCAATCTGCCCCACCTTTGTCGTCATAGAGGATCTCCACCGAGTTAGGGTGAGATTCCATCTCCTCGTGCCTCTCTTATCCGATTCAATGCACAAGGACAATGCCATGTATCTTGCCATGATTGCAATACTTCTATCCACTAGATTAAATCATTAGAGTAGACTCGAGCAAAAAAAAAACCAGGGATAGGTTTCCGCCGAACGCATCTCGGACCACCCGAATTGGAATTTTTGGTCCCATCGATTTGGCCCTGGCCATTGCACAAGTACTACTCAGTTCCACTGAAACATATTAGTTAGTGTGATCGAAAGTAAAGTTTCAGTGAAACCCTAGCAACTCGGAGCCACCGAACCACGTCTCGGTCCAACCGAAACTATGTGTTTAGTCTCTGTTAGCTGCTTCGATGTCAGCGAAATGACCAACTCAGTAGCTCCGAAATGCATTGTGTGAAAACCCAAAACTAAAGTTCAAACTCAAAATTTTGAAATACTACCAGCTTTCTATGATAACTCATCTACTTTGCCCATACCCATCTATTCACAGGGTCAGTTTTGCAAGATGTCGAGTGCCAGTGACAGTCAAAACCAGTCAAAGAAAATTGTTGAGCTCAGTGAGGGCTCTAGTCCCAATGAGAGCTACTATGAGGTCATTAGGAGCTCTCCAGATTTGACAAAGGCTGCCACCAAAACAAGGAAAAAGAGAACCTCAGACAGTGAGGATGAAGACTTTGCTACTAGTGAGGTCACTTCAAAGAAGAAGAAGAAGAAGACTATTGTAAGAAGAGTGCCTATGTCAACGCCACGAGAATCCTCAGCTCCAAAGGAAACAATGACATTCACATTGACGAGCCAAGTGATGAAGAGGGTTATGCGAGCAAGAAAAAGAAGAGGGCTAGAAAGACCACTGCCACAGTTATTGGCATACCTTCCATGAGAGAAGATGATCAGGAGGAGGAAGAGGAAGAAAATATTGAAGCACCTCTAGCTAAGGCACAGAAACTCATGTCTGGTGCCATGAAGTCATCTACAACCTCCAAACCCAAGTCCAAGCTTGTCGTGGAATTGTTACGGCAGATGTCCTAGTGTGACGACTTAGTCATGGAGCCATCGCGTTGAGGTTAGCTTAAAGGGGTTAATCAGGACAAAGGACATGAGGAGTTTATACTGGTTCGACCCCTTATGATGAAGGTAAAAGCCTAGTCCAGTTTGTAGTTGGTATTGCTAGGGTTTCGATGAGCAGGGAGCAAATACGCTTGACCCGGCTCTAAATTTGTTGTTTCTTGTCCTAATCCGCCACTAGGTCGTCACCTTATATACACGGGTTGACGCCCTGCGGCCCTCAGATTCCAGCCGGATTATAGAACGTATCCGGCTCGGTGACCTTTTGCACATGCCTTACACTACAACTTTACATACATGGCGGTTTACAATCATGGGCCTTAAGCTACCTTCAGGTCTGGGCCCTCTACTAAGCCTATCTATGAATCGCCACGTGACCTTGGGCTTCATTATGTTGAGTCTTCATAGGGATGACCTGGCCCCTCCTGGGCGGGTCATACCTAATAGTTATATCCCCAACATTAGGCCCCAGGTTGATTTGGACTTGTTCATGTCAACCTTCAAGACTTAGAAAAATCCTTCCATATCCGCTGCAAAAAACATTGTAACCCGCCATGACGTCATCTCCAGGAATTTCAGAAACCCACCACGACGTCATCTTCAATGGATCTTTATCTTAATGTTTTCCTGAAAATCGAGGTGTCCAATTAGCTGGATAACCATCATTCGGCCTCCTCGTCTTTCGCGTCTGCCTGCTTTCCGGTCTCCTTATAAATAGGACCATAGGGTCTTCTCTCATTCCTCTCCTTCTCCTTTCTTCCTCCTCCGAACGCATCATCCCGCACGAACCTTGCCGCCGTCGACCTCCATCCTCGTCCTCGACTCCGGCCGCTGCATCGCCCTGGGTGGACCAGAGAACTACGATGCTACCCCGCTGTCCGAACAGCATCAGTAAGTCCTCCGTCCCTTGCCATGGATCCGTCATTAGAGTTTGTCGGTGTTCATCCGTGTTCGTCATCGTCCTTCTTTTCCTTTGTTTAGATCGATGTCTTAGATCCAAAAAAACATGGGAATCTTGCGTGGTGGTAGTTTTAGCACTTGTTTTAATACTAGATCATATCCCCACCGTGACAGATCTCCTCTAGGGCTTCTCTGTTTTTCCACTGCCACCTTTTGTAGATGAATTTATTCTTTTTTTCTAAACAACAGTAGATCCAAATTTGTAACCTCCATCTATGGAACTTGTTTGTCTCAGTACTTAGCCAATGTTGCTTCCGGCAACTCTTTGAACATCTTAGTCATGGCGGCTTACCCTGCCGGATTATCTTTTCTTCATATATCATTAGCCCTTGCTTAAGCCGCCATCATAAACATGCACTGTAATTGTTAATTTGCAATCCCACCAATTAACTTGAGCCGGCAAACTATTTCCTTTTAGATTTTGTTTGCATCATGTCGCCGAAGACGATGACAACTTGCAACTGGGTCCCTTCCACAGTCACCGAGAGCACCTTGAAAGACTTCGTCACTGTTGGATACTTACCAGAGAGGAGTGTCATGTCTTATTGTACTCCTGATTCAACTGAAGAAAAACCTCAGCCGAAGGATGGCGAAATTATTGTCTTCACTGATCATATGACCCGGGGCTTCTCGCCGTCCGGCTCAAAATTCTTTAGAGATGTACTGCACTTTTTCAAACTTCATCTGCAAGATATTAGACCCAATTCCGTATCAAATATCTGTAACTTCCAAGTTTTCTGTGAAGTTTACCTTCAAGAAGAACCTACTTTTGAACTCTTTAGGGTGTACTTCTACCAGAACCGCCAGAACGAGAACACCAATGGTCCCAGTTTGGAACTTGGCGGAATTTCAATTCAACACAGACGGGATGCCATCTGATACGTCTCCAACGTATCTATAATTTTTGATTGTTCCATGTTATATTATATTCTGTTTTGGACATTATTGAGATTTATTATACACTTTTATATTATTTTTGAAACTAACCTATTAATCGGAGGCTGTCGGCGTTCTGGGAATGGGGGTCCCCAGACTTGCCTGCCTGCGGCCTGCGGCGTGGCCCAAAGGGGGGCCCAGCATGGCCCATCTTCATCAACACAGACCCAAGACCCTCGCGAGGGGCCAAGCCTCGTGGGGTGGACGACACAGAGTTTCCTCAGGCACGGCCTCATCAGGCTAGCTCGCGAGGAGGCGGAGAGATAAAGGCGGGGTACCTCACGAGGTGCCCGTGACGCAAGCCATGACGACCAAGGGTGCCAGGCGGGCGCCAGCCCGCGCAGTGTCCTCCTTTCCTCTTTGGTGCAAAGGGAGCAAGCGCAGGCGAGAGCATCAAGCAAAGGCACCCGTTTAGGTGCAACGAGACCAAGACCAGCCCAACGGCAGGGAGGAAGTCATTGTGGAGCCCAAGCTAGCGTCACCACCAGAGCCTTTGGCAGGCGAGGACCAACTTTAGTCAAGATAAGCGTACCCGATGTTCCCCTTCAAAATGGCTAATTGTTGGCGCCCTTCCTGCTCAATATTTGGGAAGAGGCCCAGGGCTTTTTCCTATAAATAGGACTAGCCACCCCCAGATGGGATGAGATGGGATCAGGTAGATGAGACCAGGGATAAGATCAGAGCGGCAAGAGAGAGAGAGAGAAGGGTGGCTGAACTCCTCCTAGCAGTTCATCCCCCCAGCCAAGAATAGACCCTCGCGAGGCTGTTCTTCCTTGTATTGCTCATCATCATCAGCCCAAGAGGCAATCCACCAAACCACACTGGAGTAGGGTATTACACCACAACGGTGGCCCGAACCAGTATAAACCCTGTGTCTCTTGTGTTGTTCTTTCCATAGCTTAGATCTTAGCGAGGCGGTGGGGTGCAGGTAGGTAGAAGGCGAAATCTCCGCGCGCACCCCAGTGTTCGAACCTCAAGGGTCTGCCGGAACCCGAAACCCGACATTTGGCGCGCCAGGTAGGGGTGCGCCGGAATTCTTCTTCCACCGCCCCGTTCTCCTCCGACCATCGCGTCCATGTCAGACGCTCATCGGGCCCGCGCCGAGCGCCGAGCCACTCTCGCCTCCCGCGTCGCCTGCCGTCAATGCCGCCACCGGCCCGGCGGGAAACGAGCAGCAAGCATCGTCTCAGCATCCGTCCGTGCGGCAAGACGGCCACACCGCTACTCGCTCACCCCAGCTGGTTCTTCGTCCCCCGCGCTCCGCGCACCCATGGGGGCTCGAGCTGTGCTCATCGCGGCAAACGAGCTCCTATGCTACCGTCCCGTTGACGACGTCTACGAAGAATGGCTCGACCGCGTCCCCGAGCTCGTCCGCGCTGCAGGGGGCTCTCCTGCGCCGTCCGTTCCGCTGCACCGCACCCCGCCCTACGCGGGCGACGAAGCTCCGGGGGCGCCCCAGCCGCCTCCTCCTCAAGAAGGCGCCCAGGCTCCAAGGCGCGTGGCCCCTGGGCGGAACCCGCTTCGTCAGGTGCCGGTGCAGCAAGATCAGAGCTGCCAAGAAATCCCTCGCCCGCAAGAAGCTGCCCGGGCGCTCCCTGCTCCAGCACGTCGCGACCATGCTCCTGCTCCCGCACGTCAAGACCCCGCGCTGCTCCCAGCTACAGCGCGTGGGGACCAACAAGACCAAGCTCTCCGTCACCCAAGGCCTCCTGTGGCCACAGCAGGCTGCCGTGCCTTCACCACCGAGCTATGCAGTGTCGCGTGGCCCGGCAAGTTCAAGGCAGACCTGCCTCCTCGTTATGACGGCACGACCGACCCTGCAGAGTTCTTCCAGCTCTATGAGCTGGGCATCGAAGCTGCCAACGGAGACGAGAAGGTCATGGCGAACTGGTTTCCCATGGCGCTCAAGGACGGGGCCCGCACCTGGCTCCTGAACCTAGCTCCAGGCATGATCTCCTCCTGGGACGAGATGCGCACCGCTTCATCGCCAACTTCCAAGGTACTCGCGACCGGCCATCCGTCGTGAGCGACATGCGCCACATCAAGCAACAACCTGGAGAGACCCTGCAGAAGTACATCCAGCGCTTCAACAACGCACGCCTCAAGATTCCCAAGGTGACCGAGGAGGCCATCATCTCAGCCTTCTCCGATGGCGTGCGCGACGTCAAGATGAAGGAGGAGCTGGTGATGCATGAAGACCTATGCACTTCCTTGGAGCTGTTCAACTTGGCGACCAAGTGCGCCAGGGCTGAGGAAGGGCGTCTCTCCCTCCTCGAGCTGCCTGCCGCAGACCCAGAAGAGAAGAAGCCCAAGGCCAAGGATGTGAAGCGCAAGGGGGCTGCCGTGCTCGCGGCAGAACCAGACACCAAGCGGGGCAGAGATCAGCCCGAATCTTCCAAGGGCAGTCGGTGCTGTGTGTACCACGACCTCCACACCCACAACACCAATGAATGTCAAGAGCTCCAAGCCATACGAGAAGGAAGGATCGGCCGTCGTCCCGACCGCGCTGACCGGGGCTACGGTCGAGGAGGAGGAAGAAACGCAGGACGCTGGGAAGACCGCTGCCCGCGCCAAGGGTGGCGCGATCGACCTCGCGAGGATCGCTGACAAGACCCGCCTCGCGAGGGAGACTGGAGGGATCAGTCTCGCGAGGATTGCCCGCAAGGCAACACAGGCCTCCCTCCGCTGCCGCCACAGCCAAGGAGAAACGAGGACCGCCATCAGGATGAGGGGGCTGGGGGCTTCCAGGAGCCGCGCACGATCGCCTACATCCTGGGCGGGGCTCAAGCCCCAGCCTCTCAGCGCATCTTCAAGCAGTCCTCCCCAAGCTCGAAGCCATGCGCCCTCTCAGGTGGTCAGCATGCGCCATCATGTTCAGCTCAGCGGATCAGCTCAAGTGTGCGGCCACGGCCAGAGTCCTCCCGATGCTTTGTTCCCCAATCATCAGCAACGTGCTGGTCACCAGGACCCTCATCGACGGCGGGGCAGGGCTCAACGTCCTGTCCGTGGAAACATTCAACAATCTCCAAGTGCCCTACAACCAGCTTCAGCCAACCAAGCCTTTCTCCGGAGTCACCGACGGCTCCACGGTCCTGATTGGGCAGGTCCGCCTCCCTGTCACCTTCGGGGCGCGCAACAACTACCTCACCGAGCTCATCGATTTCTACGTCGCTCACATTCGCCTGCCGTACAACGCCATCCTCGGGTACCCAGCGCTGGCCAAGTTCATGGCCGTAACTCACCACGGCTACAACATCATCAAGATGCCAGAAGTGGCGGAGTCATCACGGTGCCCTGTGAAGAGAAGGACGCGGTGTGTTCCCTGGAACGAGCCTTTCAGGCCGCATCACTGGAAGACCCGGATCGCAGAAGCAGGAGGCTTCCCGAGGCCACCCCCAAGAAGAAGAAGACATCGTCCGGCCCGGCTCCTCAGGAGGCAGGCCCCTCAGGGCCCACGCCTGCCCAGGGGAACTTCCTTCCATCGCATAGGAAAGCGCGCCCGATGCCCTCCTCAGGCAGGGCTTGGGGGCTCTCCCTTGGAGGGCCACCGACCTGGCCAGGGTCACGAGGGAGGCGCTTGGGCACCACATGGAGGCGTGTTTCGAAGCATGTTTCCCTCAAGAAGGAGTAAGGCAAGGAGGGCTAGACCCTCAGGAGTTCGTCAGCAAGGCCATTCAGGAGCTACAGGAGTCAAGAGTCATGAGAGGCGGCTGCCGCCTACCAGCTGTGGCTCCCCATCCAGGCGAGGATGATGGGCTGCGCGTCTGCATCGACATACCAGGGCTCAATCGAGTCGCTTCTCTAGAGCGCCTCTGGCCCTCGCGAGTGGGGCGCTGCGAAGGTCCACCTCACAGCTACGTTCGCATGCCTTACGGCCTGCCGAGCGTGGCTGCCACGTACCAGCGCCTCATGAGGGGCATCATGGAGGCTCAAGAGGCCAGGCGCTCCGCAGCCCTGGCGGAGATGGAGATGGTCCGCGAGGAGCCACCAGCGCCTCCGGAGCCTCCCGAGGCCCCTGGGCCTGGGGGCTCGTGAGGATCGGCTTCCGCAGCCCACCGAGTCTGCTACACCAACGCTGCTTCATCCTCAACATCATCAGGTGACATCTTTCAAGTTTCATTTCCAGCTGGGAGCGCCCCCCAGGGCTGCATTATTCCCAGGTCGCGTGGGTCCGTCCCTGCGGCATGTATCCCTTTTATTTCATGTTGCTAGCTTACTTTGTTGGGGGCGCCCCTCGGGCTTCGTCATCCCCCAAGTCGCTCGGGCCTGACCCAGTGATGTCCACCTTCCTAGCATCTATTTGAATGAATCCACTCCTTCGCGGCTAATGTGTTTGACCTAGTTGCCTGCTCAAATGACGCCAACTGACAGAGCTGCTCCCAAAATGGCATGGCGCTTGCGCATGGGTCCGTCCCTGCAACACCGACAAACCTGAATGGATGAGCTCTGGCCGTGGCAGCCCCGCATGGCGCCACCTCGTCAAGCCTTAAGTGCCTCATCGCCTCTCGGAAGCAACCAACGCCTGACTGTCAATTGTCATGGCAACCCCTCGTTCTTTCTATGATGGGTCTACAGGATCTCCTAAAGGAGCTGCGTCAAGCGAGGCCCATGCGGTGTCTCCTCCACTCTCATCCGCGTGAACCGCTTGCACGTTAAAGGGGGGGTGCCTGAGCATCGCGACTCAGGGCTCCTACTGGCTCTCCAGCCCTCAACCTCTGGCCTTGTCCACGGCATCGCGACCTGGCATACCAGCGACGGCTGAGACTCACTCGAGGGCCGGGACCCGAGGACGTAGAGCAGAAAGGGGAGCAAAGGCGAGAGGGGAGGGACAGGCGAGGACCTCGCCGAGCAACCTCACGCCTTCCGATGCACGGACCCGGCGACACACCAGGGAGCGGTCCCTGATTCTCGAGATAAGTCACCACCCGGAAGCACCAGCTACCATGGCACCATCCCCGCACCTAATGCAATCCCGTGTTAGAGACGCGGCTCTCCTTTCTCACCGAACGACGGCTGCTTGAGCGCCAAAGGGGACCTCCTGAGCATCGCGACTAAGGGGCTCTTACCGGACCCCGGGTCGCTCACCTCCTGGCCTTGACCACGGCATCGCGACCTGGCATACCAGCGACGGCTGAAGCCGCCTTGGGACTAGGACCTGTCAGCGCAGAGCACCAAGCCCTCGTGAGGTTCGAAAGGGAGAACTGAGCTAAGATGGAATGAGCAACTCGCACAATTCTACGACAAGGGTTATATTAACAAACAGGATCACAGGCACCTTACAAGCCCCCATGGGACGCGTCTTTGATTCCTCGCAGGGAACAGATCCTAAAAGGACGCTAACTACACGCGCCCCTGCAAAAGACGCCATCATCAATAGTGGGCCGTCATGCACCGGCGCCAACCCCATCCAGATCGGAGTCGGCGACGGCCTGACGAGCCCGCCCTGCTCCAGGAGCGGCGCCGGCTCGGGGGCTCATAGCTGTCGTTGCTCATCTCCGGAGTCGCGAAGAGCTCGCCGGAGTCGCTAGATCCTCCGACGCCTCCGCCGCCTGAGGAGCCGCCAAGGGAGCGGTCGGCGGGCCTAATCCCCGCCGTAGCAGGGTCCCGACCACCTCTCCCGGGGCAGCACTCCAGCTGGCGCCCGTTCGCATCGAAGACCTTGAAGAACATCACCGAAGCACCGTCGTACTCCAAGTGGATCACGAAGGCGCCTCTTGTCCTGCAAACCCGGGCTATTTCGCCCCAGCCTCGAGTCATGAAGACCTCGCCCGGGGCAACGACCGCGACCTCTGCCTCGGTCGCGAGGGTGCTGCAGTCGGCATGCTGCAGCCAAAGCTCCAGGAGTTCTCCCTGTGGGATGATGGAGGCGAAGAAGGGAGGAAGGCGAATCCAAGACTGAGGAGGCATGGCGGCGTAGAGCACGAACTCTCGGGAGGAGCCCTCGGTGTGGACCCCAGGGGGGACGACCCACACCTTCGTTACCCGTCGGCGCCGACGGCGGCGCCGCCCGTGGCGATCAGCACGACTCCTTCAAAGCCCTCGATGTGGGCGTACAAGGGATGCAGGAACCCCGGCGGTGGCCGCTCGCACCAGGGCCTCGACACCACCTGATGGCCCACCTCGCCCCAGGGGCGGAGGGCGAGCCGTTTCTTCGGCGGGAGCAGGTCTGGTTCCTCCCGGGGAGCTTTTCCCTTCTCTGCCGCCGAGAACCGGCGGATCGGAGCCATCGCAGCAAGACGGAGCAAGGACTGGGAAGAAGGAGAAGCAAGAAGAGATGGACTGGAAGGGCGCGAGCCGCTTCGTACTTATAGCCGGCGAAGGCCAATCGTCGACCTCCACGATCATAGGTAATCATGACCCGCTTTGCATGCAGGGACATGTCCAGTCTCTGCAGTTGCCGAGGCGCCATGGGGAAGTGGAGACGCCCACGCCCAATCAACCGCCACGCGACGCCCAAGGCCACAGGCTGTTAGGGCCCGCGGTGCTTTGCCCTTGCCCTTTCTCCTCCCTGCACGGCCAAGTCCGGGCGCGCCTTGGGCCCGGGGGCTACTGTCGGCGTTCTGGGAACGGGGGTCCGCAGACTTGCCTGCCTGCGGCGTGGCTCAAAGGGGGGCCCAGCGCGGCCCATCTTCATCAACACAGACCCAAGACCCTCGCGAGGGGCCAAGCCTCGCGGGGCGGACGACACGGAGCTTCCTCAGGCACGGCCTCATCAGGCTAGCTCGCGAGGAGGCGGAGAGATCAAGGAGGGGTACCTCACGAGGTGCCCGTGACGCAAGCCATGATGACCAAGGGTGCCAGGCCGGCGCCAGCCCGCGCAGTGTCCTCCTTTCCTCTTTGGTGCAAAGGGAGCAAGCGCAGGCGAGAGCATCAAGCAAAGGCACCCGTTTCGGTGCAACAAGACCAAGACCAGCCCAACGGCAAGGAGGAAGTCATTGTGGAGCCCAAGCTAGCGTCACCACCAGAGCCTTTGGCAGGCGAGGACCAACTTTAGTCAGGATAAGCGTACCCTATGTTCCCCTTCAAAATGGCCAATTGTTGGCACCCTTCCCGCTCAATATTTGGGAAGAGGCCCAGGGGCTTTGCCTATAAATAGGACTAGCCACCCCCAGATAGGATGATATGGGATCAGGTAGATGAGACCAGGGATAAGATCAGAGCGGCAAGAGAGAGAGAGAGAGAGAGAGAGAGAGAGAGAGAGAGAGAGAGAGAGAGAGAGAGAGAGAAGGGTGGCTGAACTCCTCCTAGCAGTTCAACCCCCAGCCAAAAACAGACCCTCGCGAGGCTGTTCTTCCTTGTATTGCTCATCATCATCAGCCCAAGAGGCAATCCACCAAACCACACTCGAGTAGGGTATTACACCACAATGGTGGCCCGAACCAGTATAAACCATGTGTCTCTTGTGTTGTTCTTTCCATAGCTTAGATCTTAGTGAGGCGGTGGGGTGCAGGTAGGTAGAAGGCGAAATCTCCGCGCGCACTCCAGTGTCCGAACCTCAAGGGTCTGCCAGAACCCGAAACCCGACAGAGGCCCAACCCAAAATTGCTGTTTTTTTTTGCCTATTTTAGGATTTCACAGAAAGAGAATATCAAACGGAGTCCAAACAGAATGAAACCTTCGGGAACGTGATTTTCAGAACGAACATGATCCAGAGGACTTGGACCCTACGCCAAGACATCAACCAGGAGGCCACGAGGTAGGGGGCGCGCCTACCCCCTGGGCGCGCCCTCCACCCTCATGGGCCCCCTGTTGCTCCACCGACGTACTCCTTCCTCCTATATATACCTACGTACCCCCAAACTACTAGATACGGAGCCAAAACCCTAATTCCACCATCGTACCTTTCTGTATCCACGAGATCCCATCTTGGGCCTGTTCCGGAGCTCCACCGGAGGGGGCATCGATCACGGAGGGCTTCTACATCAACACCATAGCCCTTCCGATGAAGTGTGAGTAGTTTACCTCAGACCTACGGGTCCATATTATTAGCTAGATGGCTTCTTCTCTCTTTTTGGATCTCAATACAAAGTTCTCCCCCTCTCTTGTGGAGATCTATTCGATGTAATCTTATTTTGTGGTGTGTTTGTTGAGACCAATGAATTGTGGGTTTATGATCAAGTTTATCTATGAACAATATTTGAATCTTCTCTGAATTCTTTTATGTATGATTGGTTATCTTTGCAAGTCTCTTCGAATTATCAGTTTGGTTTGGCCTACTAGATTGATCTTTCTTGCAATGGGAGAAGTGCTTAGCTTTGGGTTCAATCTTGCGGTGTCCTTTCCCAGTGACAGTAGGGGCAACAAGGCACGTATTGTATTGTTTCCATCGAGGATAACATGATGGGGTTTATTTCATATTGCATGAGTTTATCCCTCTACATCACGTCATCTTTCTTAAAGCATTACTCTGTTCTCTTGAACTTAATACTCTAGATGCATGCTGGATAGCGGTCGATGTGTGGAGTAATAGTAGTAGATGCAGGCAGGAGTCGGTCAACTTGTTTCAGACGTGATGCATATATACATGATCATACCTAGATATTCTCATAACTATGCTCAATTCTGTCAATTGCTCAACAATAATTTGTTTACCCGCCGTGAATACTTATGCTCTCGAGAGAAGCCACTAGTGAAACCTATGGTCCCCGGGTCTATCTTCCATCATATTAATCTTCCAATACTTAGTTATTTCCTTTGCCTTTTATTTTACTTTGCATCTTTATCATAAGAATACCAAAAATATTATCTTATCATATCTATCAGATCTCACTCTCGTAAGTGACCGTGTAGGGATTGACAACCCCTTATCGCGTTGGTTGCGAGGATTTATTTGTTTGTGTAGGTATGAGGGACTCATGCGTGGCCTCCTACTGGATTGATACCTTGGTTCTCAAAAACTGAGGGAAATACTTACGCTACTCTGCTGCATCACCCTTTCCTCTTCAAGGGAAAACCAACCCAAGTGCTCAAGAGGTAGCACCATCTTTCCTCTAGTAGTCCTGCCAAGCCATCTCAAGGACTGGAATCAAACATAGTTCTATTGCAAAGATACCTCGCTGTCTGATGAAAATCCGATGTCGGGTTATCATGCTAATTGTATTGATGGAAAGCACCCACTTCCTGATAAACTCACCCCTGCCGAACGCAAAAAACTTGTCCCCAAAATCAGGAAAGTCCAAGCCTTGTTAGGAAACGGCTTGACCGGAGTTGACTTGATCCGCTGCTGGGTTGCATGGCAGATCGTACCTTTAAGACGCCGATCCGGCTTGATATGTTCATACACTGGAGGAACTGATGATCCTTTACGTCATAACTGTGTGCGTTTGACTGAAGGGGCCATCGTTGAGATGGCAACCGCACTTGTCCAAAACAAATATGAAGATTGCAGCCTCGTGGGTTTGAACCCTTTCTGCAAGCTTGACCCAGCTCCAGAGGTAAATATTTTGACTCTTTTTTCCTTCCACATCGCATGAACTTCAACATATTATCCTTCCACAGGCGAAATCTGACTTTTGGAAAGACAAATATGATCATGAGGCGGCTAAAAAGGCTAGAGCTGCTGCGAGAGCCGCCAAGAAAACCGTCAGAAAGTCTAAGAAGAAGCCAACTGCCTCAGATTTACTCAAGCTGGATGACACCTTTGAGTCGGAGGTAGCCCTTGACTCTCTTGGCCTGTTTTTTAACAACCTTATTGACTCTCTTGGCCTGTAAATATTATTTCCTCCGACTCAGAACCTTTACCAAGGCAGAAACCTCGGCAGGTAACCCAGAAAGTAAGGTTTTCGCACCCCTTGGATTATTTAGATACTCATTTTCTTTTGAAACGGCAGCAACATGAGAGCCATCGCTAGATCCGAACCGGTGGAGATGACGCCTTACCCTTCGGCTTGCCGAACACTCCTCGGAAATGCCAGATTGAGGTTCTCTTTGACCTTTAACCCTTGTATTTGTTCAATGAATTACCTTCATCAATCAACTTTGATTCCATCTTTGCAGGAGATTTCCCATTCCTCCTTTGACGATTCATCACAAACTCAATTGCCGGCCTTCAAGACTGCCCCCGGCTAAAGATAACTATCCTTCTTATGTACCTTTATATATGCATCATTGTACTGACTTGTCTAAATCCTTTTTTAGCGGTCAAGCAAAGCCCAAGAAAGCAAAGGTGACAAAGCCGGCTGAGAATCCGAAAACCAGTGAACCGGAATAGCCAACCCTCGTACCGAAACATCATGAAGAACCGGAGCAGTCAACTTTTGTGCCAGAACACACTGAACAGCTAGAGGACCCTGCTTTCAATGTTCAACCAGATTTACCTGAACCGTCTATGGATGAAAATGCTATTGATCCATCAAGTATTGAGACGTCAAGCTCAGCTAAGCTGCCAGAGAAGCACGGTGATGACGTTTTAATCAATGGTACCAGATTTGTTGAACCAGGGAACCCAGTTGTTCTGACAAGACACTCTGCCAAACAAGAAGTTATGGAAAGGCAGAAGGTGAGGTTTGACGTCTCCCACTATGCTCACCTGAGCATTAGCGAAGTGTTATCTGGTTATCTCAGTCAAGTGCACTCTAGTCGTGATTCAGAAATTGAAATGGTCAAACAGATGCACCAAAAATATGAGGTATGTTCTCTGGCTTATATAAGTTATATACCCTGCCAGCCTCCAAGTCTTCTGATTATGATAATATTGAATGATCTATAGACTAAGAATACCTTAGAAGCCTCTGTCTTAGACTCCCTCCAAGTCCGGTTTGCAACTAAACCAGATGCTTATAGTATTTCAGTTTGCATGTGTAGTCCCCAAGGGCTGGTTTAATCAGTAGGAATGAGCTGGTCCTACTAGTCATTATGTAGAAGACCAAAAATTAACTGCATATCCCTCATGAGTCGGCTAGAACTGTTACCGACGGCTCGTCTTTAATAAGAAACAAGCAATATGCATTAGCCCCCAAGTGCCAATTGTTGTTTCCTGCAAAACACTTGGAACTTTTTAGAAAGAGCCGTTTCCTTTGAAAAATTTCCGCTGACAGACATTAGCCGCCAAGTGCCAAGTGTTATTGCTTGCAAAGCACTTGGGACTTATTTTTTATAATCTGCCATGAAACTGAACAACCTTATGTTGTATGCAGGCTGCGACCGCAGAACTGGAATCCCAATTGTCTGAGGCCAAGACCCGGCTGGCGACTCAAGAGATTGAAACAAAGAAAGCTGAATCCAAATTCCAGTTGAGTGTGTCTAAAACACAAAAACTGAAGACCAGCTTTACTACAGAGAAAGAGGCTTGGGCCAATAAGAAGACTGCCTTGATGCAGCGTGTGGAGAAGGCTGAAGCGGCTCTAGAAGAAGTTACCGCTGAACTCACCGGTTTAAAGAACCGTGTGTCTCAGATAGTTTCTGCAATCTTCGGTAAGTCACCTTGTTACGTACTCAAAGTGGGTATTTTCCATTATAAGCCGCCACTTAACCCATTGTGTAAACTTTAAAGATCCCAGGAGCATAAATCTGAGCCGATATACCGTGGTAAAGCTTAAGGCAGTTTACACGCTGGTTGAACAATTGTACACCGGAGCTCAACGGGCTCTTGCCACTATCTCCCCCGTGAATCAAGGGCCGACTCTATTAAGTGACATCTTGAAGAATTTGTCCATCTTGCCCGCTCGGTTCCAAGAAATCAAGCGATCGTGTGCTTGAGTCGGAGCTGTAACAGCTTTAAGCCGTGCCAAAGCCTGGGTACCAGAATTAGACCCAGCGGACATAGCTAGTGGATATCCCAGCCTCAAAGAAGATGGAACGCCTTTCAACCAAGAAGATTTTGCTTCTTGTGTCAAGGAAATTCGCCCTCATGCTACCATCATTGGTGAAGAAACCAACCTCACCAAGTATCAACCGGGTTTTGATGCAGACAATAAGAAGATGGCGACTCCTTCATATAAAGTGATGAACTTAATCCTGTCGATTTGTAAGCACACTTTCGCCCCTAAGATTGACCTGTCTGGTCTGATTGATGATGAGGCTGAATTTGTCGCCCTTCATGGCTTTGACTGGTCCAAACACAACTTCTAGACAGTGGAAGAGGACGAACCGGCAAGGGATGAGGCGCAACCATCAAGTCAGCCAGGCCAAGACTCGTGAATTGGCTCTAGTTTATCATCTGTTGTATGGGAGACTGAAAAACAATTTATCATTTTGGGCTCCAAGCGCCTTGTAATAGGCTAGCTTTAGACTTCTTGCTCTGCTATGCCATCGTGCATATTGTGCTGCTTATAACACTTATTTATCCGCTATGTGAAGATATGCTATATATCCCTTATGATATTAACAATTTTGAATATGTTCCTGCATACAACAGATAAAAGTGTCATGGTGGTTTACCACTGGACGAGTTATAATGCCCCAACATGAACTTATCATGATTTATAACCAAGGCTGGTCAAAATAATAATCATATATGAAAAAAACATCATACCTGTGATATTTGATCACACTTGTTGATTTTACCAATCCAGTGTAGTAAGGGTGATAACCTAAGACTTTGGATGCCGGTAGTTATCAGAGATTGCCGGCTTATGAACAAAACCGGACCGGGTTAATAAACATCGGATATTTACCTTTATTTTATACTGGCGACTTATAGTCGAAGACCAGGCCGGGTTAATAAACACCGGTTAATGTCATATATGACTCAGAAGGCATTATAAGCCTTATTGTTTTTCAACCATGTATTACTATGTCACAAAATAAAAAAAAATCTCAAAAAGACATTCAAATCAAAAACAACAGAAAAAATCCGAGGCTTTCATAGTCCGCCAAGCCAAAATATCTTCTTCAATGAAACTAGCATTAGCCACTGGAAGGTACGCGCTTTCCGTGAGCCGCCCCTCATTGACCCAATCGACATTTTAACCCGGATAAGTTCATTTCTTATTTAAAGATAGACTTATCAGGAGTACGCGGGGTTAGAGTAGCATCGTGCATCACAGGCCGATTTATCCAAGTTTCAAGGAAGGCGGCTTTATAGCCTGAGCTTCTCCTTGCTATCCATAAACCGTGCCCTCTCATGACAAACCGGCGTTTTAACCTTAACGAGTTCAGGGTCTTGTTTAAAAGATTGACTGTCAAGAGTTCGGCGGGTCAGTCAGGATTACCTGATGGAGAAGCATCTGTCATACAGGTAGGATAACCCGGTGTTTTAGGTGAATAAACCTGGCTTCCAAGCCTGGCTTTAATAGCCTATCACAAGGTTATGAACTCTTCATTCTTTAGAACAAAAGAGCCCCAAGTGATATTTTGAGCTGTGCTCAGGGGGTACCTATGTTTGAGTTGTGCTTTTGCCATAGACTCTCTTTGGCCCCAAGTTTTTATGTGACCTATAGGCCGGATCAAAGGGTAACTATAACTTCGTTGTATAAAGCAGAAGCCCCCATGTAACCGAAGACTCATTAATTTAGAGTGGAAAAAACGATAGAGGCCCTGCTTTAGCAGGGTTGCCGGCTTTATTATTTTTTATTATGATATATACATTGTCAAAATATGTACATTGGATGAGTCGGTGGCTCAGGTGTAGTATGGCCTAAGCTGAGCAATATTCCAGGGTCGGCGGGTCTCCTCCTCCGATGTGCGTGAGTCCTTGTGGTCTCGAACATCGATAAGGTAATATGACCCATTGTTTAGATTCTTGCTGACCACAAAGGGCCTTCCCAAGGTGGGGATAACTTGTGCATATCAGTCTGATCCTGGATAAGCCGGAACACCAGGTCACCTTCTTGAAAAGTTCTGGTTTTAACCCGGCGGCTATGGTAATGGCGCAGATCTTGCTGGTAAATCGCTGAACGAGCTGCTGCTATGTCACGCTCCTCATCCAACAGAACAAGTGCTTCTTGACGTGCTCTTTCATTGTCAGCTTCAACATAGGCCGCCACACGAGGCGATTCATGACGGATGTCACTAGGGAGAACTGCCTCTGCTCCATAAACCATGAAGAAAGGTGTGTATCCCGTAGATCTGTTTGGGGTGGTATTGATGCTCCATAACACGGAAGGTAACTCCTCCACCCAACAACCCGGCGTCCTCTTCAGGGGAACCATAAGCCGGGGTTTGATGCCTTTCAAGATCTCTTGGTTTGCTCTCTCAGCTTGACCGTTGGATTGAGGGTGAGCTACTGATGGTACATCAAGCCGGATATGCTCACGTTGACAAAATTCTTCCATAGCACACTTAGAGAGATTAGTGCCATTGTGTGTTATAATATTGTGTGCAAGACAAAATGGAAGATCACCTTCTTCATGAATTGAACCGCCGTTGCTGCATCACACTTACTGACCGGCTCTGCCTCTACCCACTTAGTGAACTTATCAACCGCCACCAAAAGGTGGGTCTTCTTACCCTTGGATCTTTTGAAAGGCCCAACCATATCGAGCCCACAAACTGCGAACGGCCAAGTAATTGGAATCATCCTCAATTCTTGAGATGGCACATGGGCTCGACGTGCAAATTTCTGACATCCATCACACCTGCTAACGAGGTCCTCTGCATCAGCATGAGCTGTTAGCCAATAAAACCCATAACAGAAAGCTTTAGCCACAAGGGACTTTGAACCGGCATGATGACCACAATCTCCTTCATGAATTTCTCGTAAGATCTCGCAGCCCTCTACTGGAGAAACACAATGCTGAAACGCCCCTGTGATACTGCGATGATGTAACTCTCCATTGACAATCATCATTAACTTAGACCGCCGGGTTATCTGCCTGGCTAAGGTTTCATCCTCAGGTAACTCGCCCCGGGTCATATAGGCCAAGTAAGGGACTATCCAATCTGGGATTACATGAAGAGCCGCCACCAACTGAGCCTCCAGTTCAGGAATAGCCAAATCCTCCTCTGTAGGAATCTTAACCGACGGGTTATGCAAGACGTCAAGAAAGACATTAGGTGGCACCGACTTACGTTGAGAGCCCAGCCATCTTAAAGCGTCTACTACTTCATTTTTCCTTGGATCAACGTGATCAACTTGATAACCTTTGAAGTGACCAGCAATAACGTCCACCTCTCGCCGATAAGCCGCCATGAGTGGATCCTTAGAATCCCAAGTACCAGAGACTTGCTGAGCCACCAAATCTGAGTCGCCGAAGCATCTAACCCGGCTTAAGTTCATTTCCTTAGCCATCTGAAGACCGTAGAATAAGGCCTCATACTCAGTTGCATTGTTAGTACAAGGAAACATCAAACGAAGAACATAGCAAAATTTATCACCTCGAGGGGAAGCAAGAATAACTCCAGCCCCCGAGCCCTCCAGTTGCCTGGACCCATCAAAGTAAATAGTCCAATATGTGTTATCCGGCTTTTCCTCAGGCATCTGCAGCTCTGTCCAATCGTTGATGAAGTCCTCCAATGCTTGAGACTTGATGGCCGTGTGAGGCACATATTTTAACCCGTGAGGTCCAAGCTCAATGGCCCACTTAGCAACCCGGCCAGTTGCCTCCCTGTTTTGGATGATATCTCCCAAAGGATCGGAGCTAACCATAGTGATGGGATGACCCAGAAAATAGTGTTTAAGCTTCCGACTGGCCAAAAACACCCCATATACAAGCTTCTGCCAGTGTGGATACCTCTGCTTGGACTTAAAAAGCACCTCACTAATATAGTAAACCAGCCTTTGAACTGGATATTCCGTTCCTGCCTCCTTTCTTTCCACCACAATAGCAACACTGATGGCCCGACTATTAGCAGCCACATATAACAACAAAGGCTCCTTATCAATAGGGGCTGCGAGTACTGGCGGCTCAACCAGCTGCTTCTTCAAATCCTCAAACGCTGCATCAGCAACATCACTCCAGACAAATTTATCTGTCTTTTTCATCATCTAATACAGAGGGATAGCCTTCTCCCCCAACCGGCTTATGAACCGGCTTAATGCTACAATTCGACCCGCCAGACGCTGCACATCATTGATACACGCTGGCTTAGCCAGAGAGGTGATAGCTTTGATCTTCTCCGGATTAGCTTCAATTCCTCTGTTAGACACCAAAAAATCCAGGAACTTGCCTGCTGGCACACAAAAAACACACTTGGCCGGGTTAAGCATCATCTTGTAAACCTAGAGATTATCAAAGGTTTCCTTCAAATCATCTATCGGTATCTCTTTTTCTCTGGATTTCACCACAATATCATCCACATAGGCATGAACATTACACCCAATTTGGTTATGAAGGCAATTTTGCACACACCTCTGATAAGTCGCATGGGCACTCTTGAGCCCAAAAGGCATAGACACATAGCAGAAGGCTCCAAAGGGAGTTATGAAAGCCGTCTTCTCCTGGTCCTTAACTACCATCTTGATCTGATGATAACGAGAATAAGCATCCAGAAAACTCAAACACTCACAACCTGCCGTAGCATCAATAATTTGATCTATACTAGGGAGAGCAAAAGGATCAGTCGGAAAAGCCTTGTTTAAATCCGTGTAGTCCACACACATACGCGAAGTGCCGTTTTTCTTAAGTACCAACACCGGGTTAGCCAACCACTCAGGATGGAGAACTTCAATGATAAACCCAGCTGCCAAGAGCCGGGCTACTTCCTCTCCAATGGCCTTCCGTCTCTCCTCATTAAAACGGCAAAGAAACGGTTTGATCAGCTTAAACTTTGGATCAATATTAAGAGTGTGCTCAGCGAGTTCTCTCGGTACACCCGACATGTCTGAAGGCTTCCATGCAAAGATGTCCCGGTTTGCATGGATGAACTCGATGAGCACACTTTCCTATTTTGGATCCAGATTAGCACTGATGCTGATATGCTTGGATGAGTCGCCAGAAACAAAATCAACCATCTTGGTATCATCTGCCGACTTAAACTATAACACCGGATCATGCTCTGTGGTTGGCTTTTTCAAAGATGTCATATCTGCCGGGTCAACATTGTCCTTGTGAAATTTCAACTCCTCCGTTGCACAAACTGACTCAGCATAAGCCTCACCCCCCTCTTTACACTCCAGAGCTATCTTACGGCTCCCATGCACTGTAATGGTTCCTTTGTGACCCGACATCTTGAAATGCAGATACACATAACACGACGGCGCCATGAACTTGGCATAAGCCGGCCGTCCAAACAGAGCGTGATATGGGCTGTGGATCTTGACCACTTCAAAGGTTAATGTTTTTGACCTAGAGTCATGATCATCTCCAAAAACAACTTCTAGAGCTATTTTACCAACTGGATACGCCGACTTACCAGGCACCACGCCATGGAAAACAGTGTTTGACGGCTTAAGATTTTTATCAGTCAACCCCATGCGACGGAAAGTTTCATAATAAAGGATATTGATGCTGCTCCCTCCGTCTATGAGTAGTTTGGTAAACTTATACCCTCCGACCTGCGGTGCAACCACCAAAGCCAAATTACCCGTATTATCAACCCGGGGTGGATGATCTTCCAAACTCCACACGATGGGCTGCTCAGACCAATGTAGATAGCGAGGAACTGCCGGCTCAACAGAATTGACTAATCTCTTATGAAGCTTATGCCCATGCTTACACAAGCTAGTGGTAAACACATGATATTGCCCACTATTCAACTTCTTCAGGTTGCTCTGGTAACCAGACTATTGCTATTGCTGACCCCCTTGATTACTCTGCTGGTTTTAACCACCCTGGTTGCTGTGGTTACCTTGATTTCCTTGGAAACCAGAGTAAGAACCGCCACCGCCATAAACCGGACCATGAGAGCCGGGCCCAAAACCACCACCTGGCACATGGCTGTCAGGGAAAAGATTTGAATTTTTGTACTCCTTCATGATGGGACAATCCTTCCATAGATGTCCGGATGGTCTTTCTTTCGTACCATGTCGTGGGCAGGGTTGATTCAACATACGCTCAAGATTGATACCGGATCCGCCGGCTTGTGGGGGCGGTTTACCGTTACGACGCTGACCATTATTCTGTGCATTGGTGTTAGCCACAAAGTCAAAACTATTATCAGCTTTGCGCTTACCATTGCCTCCTGGGTTATACTGCTGCCCCTTAGCGTTGCTGCTCCTCTTCCCCTTCCCCGCTTTATCATCATCAGACTCGGGGTCTTTGGTACTATCAGAGTCAGCATATTTAACTAGAGCTGCCATGAGTGTTCCCATGTCATTGCAGTGGTGTTTGAGCCGCCCTAATTTCTGCTTCAAGGGCGTGAAACGGCAGTTGTTCTCCAACATCAACACTGCTGAGTCGGCATTGATGCGGTCTGACGAGTGTAAGATTGTTGAGACCCGGCGCACCCAATAGGTTGTTGATTCACCTTCTTCTTGCACACAGGAGGCTAAATCCACAATCGACATGGGCTGTTTACACGTATCTTTGAAGTTCTGGATGAACCGGGCTTTCAACTCTGCCCATGACCCGATGGAATGGGCAGGGAGCCCCTTCAACCAAGTGCGGGCCGTCCCTTCTAACATTAGGGGAAAATACTTAGCACACACAGCCTCGCTGATATCCAGTAACTCCATGGCCATCTCATAGCTCTCAATCCATGCCTCGGGACATAAATTGGCCGTATAATTAGGCACCTTGCGAGGGCCCTTGAAATCCTTGGGCAGGCGCTCATTCCGTAGATCTGGTACTAAGCATGGCACGCCCAAGTTTCTAAAGGTTACACCCGGCTCCACAGAGGTGGTTGGATGAACCAGAGTTGGCTAACGATCGGCATACTGAGCCGCCAGCTCGGCCTCTCGACGAGCTCTGCCTTGATCCACCACGTTTTGAGCATTTGCACCGCCGCCCGCCAGGTCATGCCCACGGGGCGGGTTACGATTCCGCCCACTTCTTGACACAGCCGGCTCATCGAGATGCCTGCTGTAACTCTGGCTCGGGCGAGGGGTAGAATGAACTCGATCGCGGCGGTAAGAATAAGCCTGCTGTTGAACCAACGCTGGCGATTCACCTTCAACCGGGATAGCTGCTAATCGAGATGCCGCAACAATCATGTTATCCAAAGGGTTGGAGTAATGACCCGGGGGCGTCAGCACGTGCTGTGGCGGGTTACTGTTCTGACGAGGTGGGTCCATCACGTGCGGTTGAACTGGCGTACCCGTCCCAGGTGATTCAACCCGTTTTACCCCTGCCATGTTACTGGTTCCTAATCCTGGCGTGTTAAAAATATTTCTTGCTTCGTAAACCGACGGCAGACGGGTCTGATGCCTCCTCCTCATGACATCGTTTGAAGCATTCTGATCCAACATGAGCCGATAAGACTCCGCCTGAATCCGTTGTGACTGGGCGTCCAAAGCAGCCTGTTCTTCAGCCATCTTAGCGCTTTCTGCATTTAGCTCCTCCTTAGCCTGTGCTATCTCATCGTGCATTCTTGTGATCGCCGCGTTATGTTGATCTTGATCCGCCGGGTTAACCACCGTTGTTAACAGCGTCGTCAATTTATCCAGCAAATCAGTTAAAGCCTGAGCCGACGGGCGCTCAGGGCCTCCTGCCCTAGCAGCCGCTGCCGCCCCTGACCCAGAAACCAGCTTTGCCACAGTTGATGAGTGTTGCACGGGCTGTGTACCGGCCATAAAAATTGTAACTCGATTCGGCGGCTCACAGGGGTCCGGAATACTGTCGCCATCAGAACAGCCCCCGAGCCGGCCCTCTTGTAGTTGATACAACGATTCGGTCTCACCAGTAGATGACTCGTCATTAGAATAAACGACGGTCTCACCACCAGATGCTGATTTATCCTCAGGTTCCGCTCCATGGATAAATCCCACGGAGGCACGATTCATGGCGGGCTGAACCCGGGCGGGTCTCGCACGCTGAGCAGTCTCGATGATGTCGGTGCAGATGTCTGGCTCAGGGCCCGGTTTGCCAATCTTGCCTATGAAGACGTGAATTCTACCGAAGGGGACCCGGTACCCGTACTCAATTGAGCCGGCCTCGGGGCCCCAGCCTGCATCATCGATGTAGAGCTTGCTGCAACGACTCTTGGTCATCCGTCCCACGGTGTATCCCTTGATCCCTTCAAAGTTGCCCTTTAAGAACTAGAAACCATCATGCGACAGCCCCACAGTGGGCGCCAACTGTCATGGAATTGTTATGGCAGATGTCCTAGTGTGAGGACTTAGTCGTGGAGCCATCGCGTTGAGGTTAGCTTAAAGGGGTTAATCAGGACAAAGGACATGAGTAGTTTATACTGGTTCGGCCCCTTACGATGAAGGTAAAAGCCTAGTCCAGTTTGTAGTTGGTATTTCTAGGGTTTCGATGAGCAGGGAGGGAATACGCTTGGCCCAGCTCTCGATTTGTTGTTTCTTGTCCTAAGCCGCCGCTAGGTCGTCCCCTTATATACACGGGTTGACGCCCTGTGGCCCTCAGAGTCCCAGCCGGATTATACAACGTATCCGTCTCGGTGACCTTTCGCACATGCCTTACACTACAAGTTTACATACATTTGATTATTGGTCATAGTTCAATATAAAACATTAAGCATAGCGTTACCTTCGTTAGTTTGTCCAGACAAGCCTCTGACGGCTCCATATTGATTTTCCCCTGTTTTCTATCAGAAGAAGTGGGAGCCATTTTGCAATGAAACTCGGTATCAGCAGAGTCATCTCCTAAGAAAGACTTCTTTCTTATTTATACAAGATTTCAGAGAACATAGTGAAGCCCTCAAAGCGCTAAGAAAGTCATAAGTAGAGAAGTTTTCCAAAAAGATACCTTGTTTTTCCATTAAGTGTGCGTTGTCTGATGATGAATAACGGGGGAGCCAACTCAAAAACCTAGCGGAGGAACAGTCCGGACTTGAAACAGCGGATGCAACCCTTGCATTTCATTCTTTTGTTCTTTACTCTATTTTGGAACTCACTTCCTTTGGAATAAGGGCATTTTTCTTCTCTACTCGTTCCATTGACCATCAAACAGTTTCTTAATTATGTTATGTCAAATGATGGGAAAAAGGAAGGAGTAATAAAAAAAGACTAGAACTACCTGATCCGTTGAAATACGATACGAAGGAAACAGACTTCAATCCCTCATTCTTATTGTTTGTTCTTCTGATCCCCTTGTTTTTCACTCGCTTAATTCGGAAGAGGAAAACGACAGCAGCTAAAGTGAGAAATAAACAACTGCTCGGAAAGCTTCTGTTTGAGCATTGGTTTTGATGACAGTGAAGAAAGCTCGCCCAAAATACGTACGTGGAACCAATGATACCAAAAAAGAATCAAATATGAGGAGAACTGGGTGCATTGGTAAACGGCTCCGTCATAGCTTGTACGACTTCTGAATCCTATTAATGGCGCTCTCCGAATAAATAAGTAGATATAGGCGAACTACATACACGTGCTCTCTGAGTAGGGAAAGTGAGAAATCTACGGTCTTCCATCCGCAGATGTGACAAATCCAATCCAATTTGGTCTTGTCCCGTGGCTCGGACCCGGTTGCGTAAATGCAGCTACCACTACGACGGGATAGTCTAGTTATTTACTTGGTTTCAATCCCTATTTGGCCATTCAACAGTAGCGTATGGCCTTTGGAAAGCATCTCTTCCTAGAGGGGACTCCCGCTTGTGATCTTCTTCCTTGGGTCGGAGAAAATAGAACTTACCAATTGGAAATGGAAATGCTGAATGAATTGAACCAAACTACGGAAGCTGTGGTTGAGCTTGCCTGTCATCAACGAAGGATGGTTGTGAAGTTAGTGGAAGAAAGCAAACCAATGAATGCAGCTAGTCACCCCAAAAGGCGAGCCCATGTATTTTGAGAAACTGACACAACCTGTTGTGTTGACTTGTCTTATACTAAGGGTCCGTCCCAGCCAACAAGGGATTTCTCAAAATTCTAGGATGAAACAGCATCATATCTCAGCTTGATTATGAGAGAGATTGAAGTGAAAGAACCCGGTTTCAGAGCGTGGAAACGGAAAAGAATGAGGTGAAAGGGCCGACCCATGCGGCCCACTTAGAATGTGCTTTGACTTCCCCAGGTTGTACAATAGCACTATTTTCTGGACCCAAGTTCGAAAGGATTTGGGCACTGGATTGAAGAATAGCTCAGTCCGATAGAAACTTAGGTTGGGCTGGCGGAGGGATGAGTGGAGCTTCTGTATGACATGTACTGGTGTTTCATTAGTCCCTTGATCGGGTACCCGAAGCTCGCTTTGAGGAAGAAGTGCCATTTGGTACTTCCTTCTTTCATGTCCATCCGCGAATGATTTGAGAATTCTTTTCATCACTATTTGGATCGCAGACTTGACCGTTGTCTATAGAAAGAAAGTGCTCACTTGTTTTCTGTTTGTTTTCATGTGCGCATACACTCAGCCTAATTTAGTAAGTGTGAAGTGGAAGGGTGAGTACGGGTGAAAGCCCACTACCTTCCGGATAAAAGATATGCTCGATTTATAGATAGCTTTGCTTCACTATATAGCGTGGGACGAATTGATAAGCTCTGAATGCAGGAAGGGAAACCTTAGAGCTTTCTTCGCTTATCTTCCCAAGCAGACCATATGATTCTCATTATTCTATTTCTCTATCTTTCCAACCAACATTCCCGCTTATCGATAAAGCTTAGAACTTGCTCGTTTGCAGGAGGAGGTGGTGGTATGACTCCGTCCGTTGAACGAGCATTTCGTGCCACCTGTTCGGCGTCCACATCCACTACCATTTTCTGATCCTAGTATCTATAGCAAAATCGCTATTTGCCTCACTCTATAGAAGGCCTCCCATATGTAAGATCACCAACCAAGTTCCTTTCTTCTTTTCTTTGTGCCATATTTACCAACTTCTACTTCTTGGCTGGCTTGATGCTCTTCTGTATCGTCTCCTCATAGGACAGCACGCCTTGCAGTTGGCATCGGTAGAAGATTTCCGTCTTGTCCCTCGGAGTGGAGCTAGACTCACTTCCTTTGTTCTAGACATTATATGTTACTCATTGAGGAAGAAGGGAGTAAAGTATCTACACTCGTATCGGATCTGGAGATCTGCCCCGGGATGGAAAGGTATCGATCGACCAAGAACTTGTCGAATTTCTTTGACCTCGGAGCCCGTACAAGCTCTTCTTCCACGACCATATGTGACCTCCCCGAGTTTCGAACCCCTCGCCCTCTAAATGTGGATCTCCTCCTCCTCATTGTTTCCGTGGAGAGACCTCATGTCTAGTTGAAATAGATGCAAGTAAAACTTTCTGACAGCTATGTGAGCATGGATCTTTCCATCATAAGAATAGGGCTCTGACAATAGATCAAAATCACTAGTCCATTCTGATTCGGAAGATAGGGCTGGGCTGTCAGGTTCTAGTTTGTTCGCACAAGAAAGAGAAAGAAGTGCCGGAGGCAGCACTGGACCAAGTAAAGGTGCCAGATACGTCTCAGCTCAGCTTGAAAGGGAATGTGTTTCTGGGGAATTGTACTTTTGATTCTTAGCTAAAGCCCACCCTTGTAGAATAGCATCTACTTATGATCCGCCTAATTTGCAATCTTATGATCCGCCTCACAATATGATAAGAAATAATCCACCCAGGACCAGAAACCAGACAATAGCTTTGTTTCACGACGAATCCAAATAAGTGTACTGTACTTCCTTTACGCTTGATGTAGGATTTACCTATTAATATGAAGTTCACTCTTCTGCTGACTTGAGTCCAGAAGGGAAGCGACTGATTTCCAATTCTTCTTTGCTAGCGCTTGACTCCTGTGGAATTCCATTAACAAGCTTAAAAGAAAGCCTTTTATTTGGTTTTTGAGATACTAGTTATTTATAGGTTAAGTTCGATATTTCACTCCGTGGGCTGGCTAATTAATTCAAGTAATTCCTGGAGGGGAATCAATCGAAGAGATTGCCTGCCCATGCTACAATTCCTTACTCAAAAGGACTAGAGTGCTAAGCTGCCTTTCCGGCACTACCACTATAATGAATGGCTCAAACAAATAGGAGATGAGAATCTAATTGATCCTTTCTAGAATAGAATATAAAGAGAAGCTTGTTCTGCCCATCTATCTAGAGAATGAAAAGGAACTAATGTCACTGATAGGAAATACATAGACCGTACGCCCACTTACCACTCTACCACTTCAATTCAATGACGGACTTCACCGATACCGATACCAAACCTAGCTTGAGAGAGATCGGTCACAGGCATGTGGTGAACGATACCGAGAGAAAGAGCACTGAAATGAACCATATCGAGCACAGGTCTCACTCTACAAGTCAAGTTCGATGAGCTCTTAGCGGACTTGTTCCTACTATCTACTAAGTGTGTGCTAGGGAAAGAAAGCAAGCTGAGCAGTTCTCACTCTGTCCGGTGACCAAGAAAGCTTAAAGAATACCGTAAAGTGATCACTAAAACCGCATACCGATTCGCCACGTGAAAGCGGGGTTAAGGTAAGGCAGGAAAGACTGGCGCCGGAAGATATATATGTTTTGAAGAGAGAGATCCGCAGGCAAAAATCTTGAAGGAAGGACTGGCTGAAGGAAGGAACAGACCATAGCAAAAGCCGAAGAATATGTGAATCAGGAAAAGGGAGACGAGTTCCAGTTGTTAGAAAGACCTATGCCCGGAAAAGCAAGTTGGAAGGGGATCCGGATGTTCAGTGCTTAAAGAAAAAAGATAGGTGTTGCTCTGTTGTTTGCTTTGAGGTTTCCCCTAGTTGGGGAGACCGAGAAGAAAACCAGTAGGAAGGCGATCCGAAGTCTAGTGTTAAAAGAGATAGTTGCCCGCCTCTTGATGGAGAATTGAAAACATCCCAACGTATCTTTCACTAATTAAGTAGTAGTGAGGCGTCAGTACGTCAGCTGGAGAAGAATGCTTGCTTTTTGTATCACTGGTGTAGTGATTGACACGGTCTTCGCATATTGAACAACCTAAGAGTGGAAACACCTTAATCGCTTCTCCAAGCTTATCTATATATATTTCTCGATGGAAGCGGAAGGAAAGGCTTAAAGAAGGTGACAAGAAGAGAAACTTATTAGTTCGTCGTAGCCAACTTATCATTCCAATGAGAGGTCGAAGTACAATAGAAATTATTGATACCGATTTAGGCGAGCAGCATAGCCTGGCAGAGCCAGAGGAAGAAGTCCGTCTTGTTAGCGAGTTAGCGAGTAGTTTCCTTTAGACGATTTCCGCGAGCATAATAGCTTTTCACGAACGCAGAGGAGAAAGAAAACCAACAACCAATAGGGTGAGGCAACTAACTACCAATCCTTTTATTGAATAGCCGCAGCGTCGGTAAACATAAAGAAGCCACAGAAGAAATCAATCCAAAGGCTTCTCACTTTCTAAAGTAGTAAAAAGTGGATCCCCGCTTCGAGGCGCTTGGCGTAGATCTTTTATAGGGGTTTTGTAGCAGCCCAGCACCATCCGTGTGACAGAGAGTCATATTAAGGATATAATAATGCTTTCCTTTTGAACCCCTTGCAGGAAAAGTAGGAAAATGGACTGAAATTGTTGGATAAGTGGATTTGCAGTATCTCAACAATTAGAACAGCGAATATTCCATCATCCAAACTAAGCTTCCCCAGATCCTAACCCATTGGTCATTATCGAGCCTCGTGACTCCGGCTGTGTTGATATCTTCGTATTACCTGTTATCATTCTATCTATCTGGTTATTGCTTTATGTGTTGGTTGGTATTTCACTATTTAAGTAGTATAGTTACTGATTCTATTGACTGAAGGATTGCTATTGCTGACATCTTCTGTGATGGAAGCCGAGGGAAAGGCCACCAAGAGATTCGGGTGGGTCAGCCTTCTATATTACCTAGTCGCCCGTTACGATATTCCTTTACGAGAATAGCCTACTTTCGCTTCTAAAGTGCCTTTTTTTCAACAACTCAATAGAACTTTTTTCTTTTTCCATATTATGTTATTTGCACTTTGGATTTTCCTCTCTCACTGCTGGACTCTTGTTTAGCTTGTTAGAGGGAATGATCCGACCGGGGATCCGGGTTTTTTCCTTCCTACGATGAAGGTGCCTTAAACCAAATGAATATCTCAAGCACTCGAGTAAGCTGGACGCACATTGAGGACGAAGGGAATGCGCTTCTGTCCTTCTGTCATTGGACTGATCATTTGTTTTGGCTTTCTAGGCCATAGATTAGTGAACTTTCTCTTCTAATGAAATAGATCTTTCAAGTTTCTATTTTGTTAGTTCTACCGGAGATAGGTATGGAAGCCACTATGAGTATATATCCAGGTATGCTTCTAACTTCACCTCACGCCATAAACGGAATCCCTATCATGAGCGCAACTGTATTTACAAGTTCAGTAGCCCGAGTGAGCTTTCTCCTCAATATGGATGTGGTGATTGTTCATAAACTCCTTGAAAATCAGACAGGCTTATTATCAGTGCTCGAAGCTCCATGTGTTCTAGGGCTAAGACTACGTTGGTGTAGGCTCCCCTTATCCTTACTCTGGCATTCGCCGATCGATTTCTAAATGAGTGGAATTTCGATTCTCTAACTGCTCAAATAGCAATGGTTTCTTGTTCCGCATTGACCCTAGGATTGGCGGCTTGGCTTAAAGAATATGGGATTCTCTTTCCGGTGGAAAATTGCATCTGAAAATGAGACTGAGACCTACTTTTCAAAGTGTCAGAGGCTATGAGATCCACTTTCTTTTGGAAAGGAGAAGGGAGAAGCAGCATTTCAACTGTGTGAGAATGGACTCTAGACCCACTCGTTCTGATTATGTGATTGCAATTTCTCAAAATGGATCATAAAGTTGATCCTGTTTACCAACTCACTCTCGAAGTAGAAGTATCGGACCAGGTAACCAGAAGATAAGGCCACTCGGCAAGACTGGACTAGTTTAACACGGCTATCTAGTGGAACACTATATATATAGGACTTGTAGAGCTTGAAAAAGCTTGTTTTGGTCTTTTTTTCTCTTTTCTGGGCACTGAACTTCATAGACAGACTTACCAACTGATGAGCCAAAGTAGCAAATTTCTTCTTCCTGGGAGGGGCGGACTCTACGTTGGTAGATCGAACTTTCATTTCTTCCTTCCATTTCATCTGTTCAAGTAGTCTCCTTTTCAAGTAGATACACTTTGATACCAGACTGGTGTGCATTCTATGCTTACCCAGCGAGCGAAGGAGCGAGCCAATTCCTCTGTTCTGGTAGAGCCAATTCCTTTGAAGAATTGTTTACTTTCTTGTCTTTCCTCTAGTGAACAGAGTGGAAGACCAGGTATCTTCGTAGTTGGCTCTAGAATGATTGCTTGTAGGATTTCATATTTTCCAGTGATCAACTTAGTTGGAATAGATAGATAGGATAAGAGAATGCCAGATGCGCAGTGTGCCAATCAATCCAATTTCGTGAGATCGAGTCAAGATAAGAAGGAAAAATTCTTTGGAGTAAAGTCGCATGGAAGAACGAATATGAATTGATCTAGCTATAGTATAGATAGAGTGTCAGATGAAATGCTTGACAAGGCAAGTCGCCTGGATTGGAATTGGTTCTATCGAGATATACTGAGTTGAAACAGGAACTTCTTGGTAACTGCTGCTTCTTTGAAGAAAGTGCTTTCGGGTTGGCTCTTCTGATATGTGTATTTGCTACCCATACGGAACAATTTCATTGATGAAAGATGGATGGCTATTCTCCACATTTGCCAGCACAGTGCACTTTTTCTTCTATTTCGTGATTCCTTTCTTTCTGTCGCCATTTGAAAATGGATTTCTCCTCCTGGTTTCTCCTATGCCTTTTCCACCCAAGTCAACTAAAAAGAATGATGATGTAGAATTTGAACGCTTTGCTGAAATGCTGAGGCCAGTCTTTTTGCGTACTCGCTTGACTGATATCTTGAAAATGCCTCCTTATGCAAAGTATATGAAAGACATCATCACTAACAAGAGAAAAATACCGGAAGCTGAAATCTCCACTATGCTTGCTAATTATACTTTTAAAGATGGAGTACCTAAAAAACTTGGAGATCCGGGAATACCAACTATACCTTGCTCTATCAAAAAGAATTGTGTGAAAACTTCTTTGTGTGATTTAGGAGCTGGTGTTAGTTTTATGCCTTTCTCTTTATATAAAAGACTTGACTTGAATAAACTCACACCTACTGAAATATCTTTGCAAATGGCTGACAAATCAACTACCATACCTATCGGTATCTGTGAGGATGTGCCCGTTGTTGTTGCTAATGTTACTATTTTGACTGACTTTGTTATACTTGCTATGCCCGAGGACGACAACATGTCAATTATCCTTGGTAGACCCTTCTTGAATATTGCAGGGGTTGTTATTCATTGCAATAAAAGCAATGTCACTTTTCATATTAATGGCAATGAGCATACGGTGCACTTTCCGAAGAAACAATTCCAAGTGAATGGTATTAATGTTATTGAAAAATCTCCGACAATCACTATTGGAAGCTTTAAAATACCTCTACCTACTGTCAAAAAGAAATATGAAATGCTTCTTGTTGCGGAAATGCATATCCCCATTGAGGTAACGTAGTGATTTATGAAAGTTCTTCAGTTTCATGCTAATCGAAAGTGGTTGTTAATAAGACTTGATCGACCTTTTTGAACGGTATGAAGTTGATGAATTTAGTAAGCACTACTTTCTATCCACACTTTTTATTCTCTGTTTTTATCAGTTAAATAAAATAAAATGCCATGGTTTGTTTGTTTTCTGAATTTCCCGTGCAATAAAAAATGACCAAAAATAAAAGTTCTCAGAATGCCCTGAAAATTGTACACGATTTTTTTCTGAATATTTGAGAATTTTTGGTGCAATAAAAATCAGAGGGAAATGCACCAGGTGGGCACAACCCACCTGGACATGCCAGCACCCCTAGGCGCGCCCTAGTGGGTTGTGGTCCCCACGTGGCCCCCTCACTTACCTCTTCATACCACATCATCACTCACCTCCAGAAAAAAATCCCCATTGCTCTCTCTCCCATGTTCTTGAGCTCAAACCCGCGGATTTCGATCTCTTAGCTCGAAGCTCTGTTTCCGAAACTGTTTCGGGAGATTGTTGATTGGTATGTGACTCCACCTTTTGTCCAATTAGTTTTTAGTGGCTTATACTTTGAATAATTACCTACTCTTGGTGCTGCTGTAGATGTGCTTGCATGTTGAATTCTTAGTGTTCTAAGTTGTTTAAATGCTTGCTGTGGCTTCTATGTACTCCTATGAGTAGTTGCTATCAATCTTAGAGTTTTGTTGAGAAAATTTTGTGGACTAAAAATTCAGATTTTTGTTCATAGGAAAAATTGTACGCGGACATGAATATCTTCAGGAAGTTTGGCTCTAATAAGAACTCCAAGGGTGTTACTGGGGAGTCTTCTAACACTGATCTCCACCCTCGGAGGTTGGCGGAGAGGTACGGCCGTGCGAATGGCCGCACACCCCATTCCTACAAGAGGCTGAAATTCTTAGGGAGTTCACGTAATATATTGCTAATGCCGGCCTCACCGACTTCATCGTAGATGAGTGTGACCAGCACAAAATCCTCACAAACATCTTTGTTCAGAGCTTTACTTTCTTGCCTAGAAATAATCCTCCTGTAGTGAGCTTTGATTTATATGCTGAAAACCATCAGATACCACTTATTGAGTTTTGTGACATATGCTTGATCCCGTCTGATGGGAGCTTGGCTGAGCCTAGGCCGGACGAGTTTGAGGCCTTTTATCGCACTCTGACAGTGGGTGATGAGTGAGGAGTGTCAGCCATGACTGCCGCTGGCTTACATTTTCCCGCTGTTCGTTACTTTGCACATTTTATTACCAAATGCTTGCTTGCTAGGGAAAAGGTGGGTGCACTTAGTTCACCAGACCTTGCTCTTTTACGTCATGCATTAGAGGGTGACAACACTTATAGCTTGGGAGCTATTGTGGCTGGTCGCCTGCATCTTAATAAATACAAGGGCAAAGTGCATGGTGGGATTTTTGCCACTCGTTTGGCAACTCACTTCGAGGTTGATATACGCCCTCATGATTTCCCTCTTACAACAGTTTACCTAAACCGGGCAACTATGGATCACCACCATTTTACTGACATAGAGTCCCCTCACATCCCTATTTCGTATAACCTAGTTTTTAGTGTGAGGACTCGTGATGTTATTCCATTGCCTGCTCCTGCTTTGTTTGATTATGTTGCCAGGGGCGGATATAGGATTATGCCTACAGACATCATCGCCTACCGGCACGCTCAGGCTGCTGCTGAGGTAGCACACCAGGCACCTCCGTAGTGGGACCAGTGGATGCCCGCTCCTCAGGATCCCTACTACCCTTCAGGCTACTGATCTACTACCAAGTTAGGCCAAAATCCTAAGCTTGGGGGAGTACATGTCTCTCACTGACATTACATTCATGTCCACTTATTCCATTTGTCGATATTCACACTTTTTCATTGTATCATCCATGCTTAGATTTATTTTCTTGCTTTCTTCTTGTGTGTTCATTAAAACTTTAGAAAACCCAAAAAATTAGTTGTAGCTAGTTTACTTTCTATGCATGCTTGGTAGTACTAAAAAGAAAATCCAAAAAGATTCCCTTGTTCTTCTTTTGCTTGTTGGGAGCTTTCCCGTGTAAATAGTTTTTTCTCATTTTTGCTTTTCCCTTATTTGCTTGCTTTATAAAACCAAAAACTCCAAAAATATTTCAGCGTGTTTCTTTGAATTTCTTTTCTTTTATTCGAGTTGTACCGAGGAGAAGACCACGATGAAAATGTTGAGTGGCTCTGATATGAATAATTGTTGAACTAGTAAAGAGCACATTTTACCATGTCTTCTCCCGTTGAATAAAATGTTTGTAGATTCCAGCTTAGTCCATGGAACTCTTGCATTATTATTATTTTCATATCATTCGGTCGTGCAAGTGAAAGGCAATAATGACGACATTCGATGAACTGGCCGTGGCAAAGAGAAACTGGTATGAACTCGACTTGTCATGTCTGTGTAAATATGTTTAACCTAGTATACATGCTTCAGCCCATTATGATTAAACATGTTTGTAATGACAATTAGAGATTATAGTTTTTCATGCCATGCATAAGTAGCTGGGAGTTAATAATGATTTATCTTGGATATCAACATAGCATAAAAATGATTGTGATGCAGTATGATGATATGGTATCCTCCTCTTAATGTTCAAGTGGCTTGACTTGGTACATGTTCATGCATGTAGTTGAATCAAAACCAACATAGCCCCTATAATGTTTATGTTCATGGTGTTCATATCCTACTCATGCTAGTGTCCAATGTTACTTACGCATAATGCATGGTTATGATCATTGTTGCTCTCTAGTTGGCCGCTTCTCAATCTTAACTGCTAGCCTTCACCTGTACTAAGTGGGAACTCTTCTTGTACATCAAAAACCTTGAACCCAAAGTTATTCCAGATGAGTCCACCATACCTACCTATATACGGTATTACCCTGCCGTCCTAAGTAAATTTTCATGTGCCACCTCTAAAAACTTCTAAAAAATTATCTATTTTGTGTGCCTGGATCGTTCATGGAACGACAGGAGGTGGTCGATATCTTCCGTGCTAAGAGGGTTATTCTCAGGTCGAGTGTTTATTTACTCACCATCGCACGAGAAAATGGGCGGTAGTAGGGATGCCTAGTCCCAAACTGCAAAATACAAAAATAGTTCATCTCTTAAATAATCAAACAAAAACTCCCAATGGAGATAAAATCTTTACTTTTACCGCTTGGGAACCGCCACTAGCATGATTTGCATGGAAGATGTTGATAACTGATGGTCGTGAAGTGAATAAGAAGGGTGCATGTCTCAAAATATCATTTATCTCTGTTTTAAAAACTGAGCTCTGGCACCTCTGCAAATCACTCCTTCCCTTTGTGAAGGGACTTTCTATTTACTTTTATGTTGTGTCATCACCTTCTAAAAACAAGCGCCGGAAACTGAGTAGAGCACAACTGTCATAATTTATGCAAAATGCTGGGTGCATCATGACTAAGGATGGCAATGGGTAGGGTATGGGGCGGGTATAGCAATACCATACCCATACCCGTGTAATCAATGGGTACAAAATTCTACCCATACCCGTACCCATGGGTATGAACCTTTACCCGTAACCATACCCGACGGGTAGCCATACCCATTGGGTACCCAATGGGTAGATCAAATAATACACAAGTTATTCACAATTTTACATTCATCTATAGCACATTTGACAAAAAATATTGATCTCAACTCAATAATAGTTAGATGAGTACATGATAATTATATCAATTCAAATTGACAATTGGTGACAACTTTAACATAGGTTCATAAGCTCATGACACAACTTTAACATATGTACACTTGTGAATCACGGGTAAAAGTCACATGTTAGTATAAATGGGTAGGGTATGGGTATATCCATGGGTAAAAGGCTATACCCATACCCTACCCATGACTTGACGGGTAGGGTATGGGTACTACCCATGGGTATAAAATTGTGCCCATATCCTACCCATGTGGTTACGGTATCCATGGGTGCCCATACCCATGGGTAAAATTACCATCCTTAATCATGACTGGATCTTTTCTACCATGAATTATAATGTTTAGTCGCTACTTGAACTTTGGAGGTGCTCTGCATTTATGTTTTGCTGTCTCAGAAAGGGCGAGCGAGATACCACTATTGTCATATTATATAATGGTTGTTTTCACAATGTGTTGCCGTTTGAGATATCTTATTATTGCTCGCTAGCTGATTATGTCATTGATATGAATCATTATAATCTTTAAGTGTTATTGTTGCCATGGTTAGTTATAATGTAGGCTGAAAACCTGGGTGTTGTTTAAGCTTATTTATGCAAACAAGAGCAAAATAGTTCATAAAGGTTTTTCTTTCTCACTTTCAGTTTATCAACTGAATTGCTTGAGGACAAGCAAAGGTTTAAGCTTGGGGGAGTTGATACGTCTCCAACGTATCTACTTTTTCTCATGACTTTCCTCTTGTTTTGGACTCTAATTTGCATGATTTGAATGAAACTAACCCCGGACTGACGCTGTTTTCAGTAGAACTACCATGGTGTTGTTTTTGTTCAGAAATAAATGTTCTCGGAATGGAACGAAACTTTGCGAGCATTTTTTGATATCAATAATAAGAATTACTGAAGCCAAGACCCACCAGAGAGGGGCCCCTCGGTGGGCACAACCCACCAGGGCGTGCCCCCTCTCCTGGCGCGCCTAGATGGGTTGTACTCACCTGGTGGCCTCGCAGATGACCCCCTGATACTACAAAATCACAAATTTCCACAAAAAAATCAGGGAGAAAGAATTATCACGATCCATGAGACAGAGCCGCCGCCAAGCCCTGTTCTTCCTTGGGAGGGCAGATCTGGAGTACGTTTGGGGCTCCGGAGAGGGGGATCTTCGTTCTTCGTCATCACCAACCCTTCTCCATCGCCAATTCCATGATGCTCCCCACCGGGAGTGAGTAATTCCTTTTTAGGCTCGCTGGTCGGTGAGGAGTTGGATGAGATTCATCATGTAATCGAGTAAGTTTTGTTAGGGCTTGATTCCTAGTACCCACTATGCTCTTAGATTGATGTTGCTATGACTTTGCCATGCTTAATGCTTGACACTTTGGGCCCAGATGCCATGATTTCAGATCTGAACCGTTTATGTTATCATCATTATATCCATGTTCTAGATCCAATCATGCAAGTTATAGTTACCTACTACGTGTTATGATCCGGCAACCCCGGAGTGAAAACAACCGGGCCCACTCCTGGTGGTGACCGTAGTTTGAGGAGTTCATGTATTTACTATGTGTTAATGCCTTGTTCTGGTTCTTTATTAAAAGGAGGCCTTAATATCCCTTACTTTTCAATATGGACCCCGCTTCCACGGGAGGTTAGGTCAAAAGATGTCATGCACGTTCTTTTGATAAAGCACGTATGACTATTTACGAAATACATGCCTACATTATATCGATGAACTGGAGCTAGTGCCGTGTCGCCCTAGGTTATAACTGTCACATGATGGATGATACGTGCATTTTGCATCATGCTTTTATATCGATATTTATTGCATTATGGACTGTTATTTCACTTTATATCACAATACTTATGGCTATTCTCTCTTATTTTACAAGGTTTACATAAGGAGGGAGAATGCCGGCAGCTGGAATTCTGGTCTGGAAAAGGAGCAAATATTAGAGACATGTTCTGCGCAACTCCAAAAGTCCTGAAACTTCACAGAACGTCTTAAAAGAAATAAAGAAAAATCGACGCCAAAGATGAAGGCCAGGGGGCCCACACCCTTCTCATGAGGGTGGGGGCGCCCCCCCCCCCCTAGGGCGCGCCCCTACCTCGTGGGCCCCCTGGTGGCTCTTCGATGCCCATCTTCTCCTATATGAGGTGTTTCGATGAGAAAAAATAAGAAGGAACTTTTCAGGATGAGACTCCGCCTCCATGAGGCGGAACCTTGGCGGATCCAATCTAGAGCTCCGGCAGAGCTGTTTTGCCGGGGAAACTTCCCTCCCGGAGGGGGAAATCATCACCATCGTCATCACCAACGCTCCTCTCATCGAGAGAGGGCAATCTCCATCAACATCTTCACCAGCACCATCTCATCTCCAAACCCTAGTTCATCTCTTGTATCCAATTCTTGTCTCAAAGTACAGGATTGGTGCTAGTAGGTTGCTAGTAGTGTTGATTACTCCTTGTAGTTGATGCTAGTTGGTTTAATTGGTGGAAGATCATATGTTCAGATCCTATATGCATATTATTACCCCTCTGATTATGAACATTAATATGCTTCGTGAGTAATTACGTTCGTTCCTGAGGACAAGGGAGAAGTCTTGCTATGAGTAGTCATGTGAATTTCGTATTCGTTTGATATTTTGATAAGATGTATGTTGTCTAGCCTCTAGTGGTGTTATGCGAACGTCGCCTACATAACACTTCACCATTATTTGGACCTAGAGGAAGGCATTGGGAAGTAATAAGTAGATGATGGGTTGCTAGAGTGACAGAAGCTTAAACCCTAGTTTATGCGTTGCTTCCTAAGGGGCTGATCTGGATCCATATGTTTCATGCTATGGTTAGGTTTACCTTAATACTTTTTTTGTAGTTGCGGATGCTTGAAATAGAGGTTAATCATAAGTGGGATGCTTGTTCAAGTAAGAACAGAACCCAAGCACCGGTCCACCCACATATCAAATTATCAAAGTATCGAATGTGAATCATATGAACGTGATGAAAACTAGCTTGACGATATTCCCATGTGTCCTCGGGAGCGCTTTTCCTATTATAAGAGTTTGTTCCGGCTTGTCTTTTGCTACAAAAGGATTGGGCCACCTTGCTGCACTTTGTTTACATTTGTTACTTGTTGCTCGTTACAATTTATCCTATCACACAACTATCTATTACCACTTATTTCAGTACTTGCAGCGAATACCTTGCTGAAAACCGCTTATCATTTCCTTCTGCTCCTCATTGGGTTACTTGTTGCTCGTTACAATTTACTGTCACTTGTTAATGTGGAAAGTAATTCTCCGAGGGGCTTGTTCGGGGTATCTTCACCTTTTCCAGTAGATCAAAGAGTTGCTCCTCAACCTACTGAACCTATTGAAAATGAAACTCCTTTTGAATTTCCTATGGCTATGATGGAAAAACTGCTAGCTAATCCTTTTACATGAGATGGACCAAAGCATCCTGATGAGTACTTAATATATGTGGATGAAGTTTGTGAATTATTTAAGCTTGCAGGTATACCCAATGATGTTTCTAAGAAGAAGGTCTTCCACTTATCTTTGAAGGAAGACGCATTGGTATGGTATAGGCAATGTGATGACATGAGATCATGGGACTATAAAAGATTGAAGCTGGAATTTCATCAAAAGTATTACCCTATGCATCTTGTTCATCGTGATCGCAATTATATATATAATTTCTGGCCTCACGAAGGAGAAAGCATCGCTCAAGCTTGGGGGAGGCTTAAATCAATGTTATATTCATGCCCCAATCATGAGCTCCAGAGAGAAGTAATTATGCAAAGTTTTTATGCTCGGCTTTTTGAAAACAATCGCTACATACTCGATACTTCTTGTGCTGGCTCTTTTATGATGAAGACTATTGAATTCAGAGGGAATTTATTGGATAGAATTAAACGCAACTCTAAAGATTGGGACCTCGAAGAAGGTAAGGAGTCAGGTATGACACCTAAGTTTGATTGTGTTAAATCTTTTATGGATACTGATATTTTCCGTAAGTTTAGCACTAAATATGGACTTGACTCTGAGATAGTAGCTTCTTTCTGTGAATCTTTTGCTACTTATGTTGATCTCCCTAAGGAGAAGTGGTTTAAATATCATCCTCCCATAGAAGTAAAAGTAGTTGCACCTATTAAAGTTGAAGAAAAGACTGTCACTTATAATGATCCTATTGTTCCTACTTCTTATATTGAGAAACCACCTTTCCCTGTTAGAATAAAGGATCATGCTAAAGCTTCAACTATTGTCCGTAAAAGCAATATTAGAACTTATACACCTCCTGAGCAAGTTAAAGTAAAACCTAATATTGCTATTGTAAAAGATCTCTTGTCTGGTAATATTGATGGGCATGTTATTCAGTTCGAAGGTGAAACTGCTAGAATTGCTAAACCCTGTGATAAGGATAAACATAGACCTGTGGTAGGCGTGCTTGTTATTTCTGTTAAAATAGGAGATCATTGTTATCATGGCTTATGTGATATGGGTGCTAGTGCTAGCGTTATACCTCATGACTTATACAAAGAATTTAAGAATGAAATTGCACCTGCTGAGTTAGAAGATATTGATGTCACTATTAAACTTGCCAATAGAGATACTATTGCACCAATTGGAATCGTTAGAGATGTCAAAGTCTTGTGTGGGAAAACTAAATATCCTGCTGATTTTCTTGTTCTTGGTTCCCTACAAGATAGCTTTTGTCCCATTATATTTGGTAGACCCTTCTTAAATACTATCAATGCTACCATAGACTGCACTAAGAATATTGTTACTGTTGGCTTGGATGATATGGTTCATGAGTTTAATTTCTCTAAATTTATTAAATAACATCGTGAGGAAGAATTACCTAGTAAGGATGAAATTATTGGTCTTGCTTCTATTGCCGTACCTCCTAGTGATCCTTTAGAACACTATTTGCTAGACCATGAAAATGATATGTTCATGAATGAAAGAAGGGAAATAGATGAAGTATTCTTTAAACAGGAACCTGTTCTGAAACACAATTTGCCTGTTGAAATTTTAGGGGATCCTCCTCTACCCAAGGGTGATCCCGTGTTTGAGCTTAAACCTTTGCCTGATAATCTTAAATATGCTTATCTTGACGAAAAGAAGATATATCCTGTTATTATTATGAGGAAGAAAGATTATTGAACACTCTGAAGAAGCATCATGCTGCTATTGGATATACTCTTGATGATCTTAAGGGCATTAGTCCCACTCTATGCCAACATAAAATAAATTTGGAAGCAGATGCCAAACCAGTTTGTGATCCTCAACGACGTCTGAATCCTAAAATGAAAGAAGTGGTAAGAAAAGAAATACTCAAGCTTCTGGAGGCAGGTATAATCTATCCCGTTGCTGATAGTGAGTGGGTAAGTCCTGTCCATTGTGTCCCTAAGAAGGGAGGTATTACTATTGTTCCTAATGATAAAGATGAATTGATTCCACAAAGAATTATCACATGTTATAGGATGGTAATTGATTTCCCCAAATTAAATAAAGCTACTAAGAAATATCATTACCCCTTACCTTTTATTGATCAAATGCTAGAAAGATTATGCAAACATACACACTATTGCTTTCTAGATGGTTATTCTGGTTTCTCTCAAATACCTATGTCGGCTAGAGATCAATCAAAGACTACTTTCACATGCCCTTTTGGTACTTTTTCTTATAGACGTATGCCTTTTTGGTTTATGTAATGCACCTCCTACATTTCAAAGATGCATGATGGCTATATTCTCTGACTTTTGTGAAAAGATTTGTGAGGTTTTCATGGACGACTTTTCCGTCTATGGTTCCTCTTTTGATGATTGCTTGAGCAAGCTTAATCGAGTTTTGCAGAGATGTGAAGAAACTAATCTTGTCTTGAATTGGGAAAAGTGCCACTTTTATGGTTAATGAAGGTATTGTCTTGGGGCATAAAGTTTCTGAAAGAGGTATTGAAGTTGATAAAGCCAAGGTTGATGCTATTGAAAAGATGCCATGTCCCAAGGACATCGAAGGTATAAGAAGTTTTCTTGGTCACGCTGGATTTTACAGGAGGTTCATTAAGGACTTCTCAAAAATTTCTTGGCCTCTGACTAATTTATTGCAAAAAGATATACCATTTGTCTTTGATGATGACTGTGTAGAAGCATTTGAAATACTTAAGAAAGCATTAGTCTCTGCACCTATTGTTCAACCACCTGATTGGAATTTACCCTTTGAAATTATGTGTGATGCTAGTGATTATGCTGTAGGTGCTGTTCTAGGGCAAAGAGTTGATAAGAAATTAAATGTTATTCACTATGCTAGTAAGACTCTAGACAATGCTCAAAGAAATTATGCTACTACTGAAAAAGAACTCTTAGCAGTTGTATTTGCTTGTGATAAGTTCAGATCGTATATTGTTGATTCTAAAGTAACTATTCAAACTGATCATGCTGCTATTAAATATCTGATGGAAAAGAAAGATGCTAAACCTAGACTTATTAGATGGGTTCTCTTGCTACAAGAATTTGATTTGCATATTGTTGATAGAAAGGGAGCTGAGAACCCCGTTGCAGACAACTTGTCTAGGTTAGAGAATGTTCTTGATGACCCACTACCTATTAATGATAGCTTTCCTGATGAACAATTAAATGTTATAAGTACTTCTCGTAGTACTCCTTGGTATGCTGATTATGCTAATTATATTGTTGCTAAATTTATACCACCTAGCTTCACATACCAACAAAAGAAAAAGTTCTTCTATGATTTAAGACATTACTTTTGGGATGACCCACATCTTTATAAAGGAGTAGATGGTGTTATTAGACGTTGTGTACCTGAGCATGAACAGGAACAGATCCTACGCAAGTGTCACTCCGAGTCTTATGGAGGACACCATGCAGGAGACAGAACTGCACATAAGGTATTGGAATCTGGTTTTTATTGGCCTACTCTCTTAAAGGATGCCCGTAAGTTTGTCTTGTCTTGTGATGAATGTCAAAGAATTGGTAATATTAGTAGACGTCAAGAAATGCCTATGAATTATTCACTTGTTATTGAACCATTTGATGTTTGGGGTTTTGATTATATGGGACCTTTTCCTGCCTCTAATGGATACACACATATTTTAGTTGCTATTGATTACGTTACTAAGTGTAGAAGCTATTCCAACTAGTAGTGCTGATCACAACACTTCTATTAACATGCTTAAAGAAGTTATTTTCCCGAGGTTTGGAGTCCCTAGATATTTAATGACTGATGGTGGTTCACACTTTCTTCATGGTGCTTTCCGTAAAATGCTTGCTAAATATAATGTTAATCATAGAATTGCATCTCCTTATCACCCACAGTCTAGTGGTCAAGTAAAGTTGAGCAATAGAGAGCTCAAATTAATTTTGCAAAAGACTGTTAATAGGTCTAGAAAGAATTGGTCTAAGAAACTTGATGATGCATTATGGGCTTATAGAACTGCATACAAAAATCCTATGGGTATGTCTCCGTATAAAATGGTCTACGGAAAAGCATGTCACTTACCTCTCGAACTAGAACATAAGGCATATTGGGCTATTAAAGAGCTCAACTATGATTTTAAACTTGCCGGTGAAAAGAGGTTATTTGATATTAGCTCACTTGATGAATGGAGAACCCAAGCCTATGAAAATGCCAGGTTACTTAAAGAAAAAGTTAAAAGATGGCATGACAAAAGGATACAAAAGCGTGAGTTTAATGTAGGTGATTATGTATTGCTATACAACTCTTTTTTACGATTTTTTGCAGGGAAACTTCTCTCTAAATGGGAAGGCCCCTACGTCATCGAGGAGGGCTACCGTTCCAGTGCCATAAAAATCAACAACTTCGAGGGCACAAATCCGAAGGTGGTAAACGGTCAAAGAATTAAACATTATATCTCAGGTAATCCCATAAATGTTGAAACCAATATTATTGAAACCATAACCCCGGAGGAATACATAAGGGACACTTTCCGGAACGTTTCAGACTCCGAAAAGGAATAGTTATGTGTACGGTAAGTAAACCGACTCCAAAACAATTTTTAAGGCAATATTTCTCCGTGTTGGAATATTTAGAAAAATAGAAAAATAAGTAGCAGTCTGGGAAGGACACGAGGGCCCCACGAGGGTGGTGGGCGCCCCCCCCCTACCTTGTGAGCACCTCGTGTGCCCTCCGGACTCTGTTTTCTTGCATGATACATATTTTGGTCGGTAATAATTCATTATATATTCTCCCGAAGGTTTTGACTCCCGTATCACACAAAAATCTTTTGTTTTTGTTTTCGAGCTATTGCTACTGCAGATAAGAACAAGATGTCTTGTCAAGAGTCAATCGAGGAGAGCCGGGTATCTAATCCGGCACCAGAACCAAGGTCAAACAGCGACGCTGACTACTTTGGTCCAGCAACGGAGGAAGAGATGGAGGCTGACTTGATGAGAGTAGATGCCATGGAGGATGAAGAAGTCACCTCTCGCCTCCGAGCTGGGCTCACGATGGGAGAACTACAGAGCTCAGCTATTGCAAATTCGGTTATCCCTTCAAATGTTAGATTTCTTTCTTATGAAAATATGAAGAGGAGTGTCACTTGTTCTCCCGCAGCTATGCAACACCCTTGGGTGCAAGGAGCTTTAGCTATCACAGGAAAGATTCGTCAGGAAATAATGGACCTCAAACATCAAGTCAACAAGCTCGAGGAGGAGAACCGCATCCTGAGGGGAATAATCGCCAAAAATATTACACCAACAACAAAGAAGGAGACATAATCATCTGGGTATGGGCACTCCCCTTGGCAACTGCCAAGCTTGGTGGAGGTGCCCTGGTATCTTATCACAATCACAACTCTTATATTTACCGTTTTCCTAGTTCGATCCTATTAGTAGTATCTTGATCTAGTAGAATAAAGTTTATGGCATGATCTAGTTTTGAGTTTTGCTTTATTATCTCTCTAGGTAATCGAGTCCGTGAGCTATATATAATAAAGATTAGTGTTGAGTCAAGGGCTTGATTGTTTTGCCATGATCTTGAGTGAATAAAAGGAAAGTGAAAAAGGATAAAAAGAAAACAAAGAGTTCATATTGATCTTGTTGAGAGTAATGACTTCGCATAGAAAGAGTGTGATGATTAAAAGTTGTTGGGAATTGGCAGACATAGCTTTGGTCATTGTTGCAATTAATAGGAAGTAACAAGGAAAGAGAGGTTTTCACATATAGATATATTATCATTGACATCTTTTATGATTGGGAGCACTCATTAAAATATGACATGCTAAAGAGTTGATGTTGGACAAGGAAGACAACGTAATGAGTTATGTTTTCTTATATCTGAGATAAAGTATGTTGTCATGGTTCCTCTAGCTTGTTGAGCTTGCCTTTCCCCCTCATGCTAGCCAAATTCCCAGTACCAAGTAGAAATACTACTTGTGCTTCCAAATATCCCTAAACCAGTTTTGCCATGAGAGTCCACCATATCTACCTATGGATTGAGTAAGATCCTTCAAGTAAGTTGTCATCGGTGCAAAGCAATAAAAACTTCTCTAAATATGTATGATTGATTGGTGTGGGAGAACTAAGCTTTATACGATCTTGTGATGTGGAAGTAATAAAAGTGACGGACTGCATAATAAAGGTTCATATCACAAGTGGCAATATAAAGTGACGTTCTTTCGCATTGAGATTTTAGATATCCAACCATAAAAGCGCATGGCAACCTCTGCTTCCCTCTGCGAAGGGCCTATCCTTTATTATTATCTTCTACCTTATGCAAGAGTCATGGTGATCTTCACCTTTCCTTTTTCATTTTATCCTTTGGCAAGCTCAGCATGTTGGAAAGAACATGATATATATCTAATTGGATGTAGGGGAGCATGAACCGTTATTGTTGACATTACCCTTGAGGTAAAAGGTTGTGGGGCAAAACTATGAGCCCCTATCTTTCTTTGTGTCCGATTAAAACTCTGTAACCACAAGTATCATGTGAGTGTTAGCAATTATGGAGGACTAAATGATAGTTGAGTATGTGGACTTGCTTTTTAGCTCTGACATAGACCCTTTCCGATGTTATGATAAATTGCAATTGTTTCAATGACTGAGATTATAGTTTGTTGGAGCCCAATAAGGTTTATGATTTATACTTTTGCATTGTGAATAGATCATCACTTGAACATAAGCAATCATATGACAAAATCTATATATGTTGTTGTTATAAGAATAATCATGATGCCTTCATGTCCGTATTTTATTTTTATCGACGCCTCTACCTCTAAACATGAGGACATATTTATTGTTATCGACCTTTCGCTTGAGGACAAGCGAGGTCTAAGCTTGGGGGAGTTGATACATCCATTTTGCATCATGCTTTTATATCGATATTTATCACATTATGGACTGTTATTTCACTTTATATCACAATACTTATGGCTATTCTCTCTTATTTTACAAGGTTTACATAAGGAGGGAGAATGCCGGCAGCTGGAATTCTGGTCTAGAAAAGGAGCAAATATTATAGACCTGTTCTGCGCAACTCCAAAAGTCCTGAAACTTCACGGAACGTCTTAAAAGAAATAAAGAAAAATCCACGCCAAAGATGAAGGCCAGGGGGCCCACACCCTTCTCATGAGAGTGGGGGCGCCCCCCCCCTAGGGCACGCCCCCTACCTCGTGGGCCCCCTGGTGGCTCTCCGATGCCCATCTCCTCCTATATGAGGTGTTTCGATGAGAAAAAAATAAGAAGGAACTTTTTGGGATGAGACTCTGCCTCCATGAGGCGGAACCTTGGCGGATCCAATCTAGAGCTCCGGCAGAGCTGTTTTGCCGGGGAAACTTCCCTCCCGGAGGGGGAAATCATCACCATCGTCATCACCAACGCTCCTCTCATCGGGAGAGGGCAATCTCCATCAACATCTTCACCAGCACCATCTCATCTCCAAACCCTAGTTCATCTCTTGTATCCAATTCTTGTCTCAAAGTCCGGGATTGGTGCTAGTAGGTTGCTAGTAGTGTTGATTACTCCTTGTAGTTGATGCTAGTTGGTTTAATTGGTGGAAGATCATATGTTCAGATCCTATATGCATATTATTACCCCTCTGATTATGAACATGAATATGCTTTGTGAGTAATTACGTTCGTTCCTGAGGACAAGGGAGAAGTCTTGCTATGAGTAGTCATGTGAATTTCGTATTCGTTTGATATTTTGATAAGATGTATGTTGTCTAGCCTCTAGTGGTGTTATGTGAACGTCGACTACATAACACTTCACCATTATTTGGACCTAGAGGAAGGCATTGGGAAGTAATAAGTAGATGATGGGTTGCTAGAGTGACAGAAGCTTAAACCCTAGTTTATGCGTTGCTTCGTAAGGGGCTGATTTGGATCCATATGTTTCATGCTATGGTTAGGTTTACCTTAATACTTTTTTTGTAGTTGCGAATGCTTGCAATAGAGGTTAATCATAAGTGGGATGCTTGTTCAAGTAAGAACAACACCCAAGCACCGGTCCACCCCCATATCAAATTATCAAAGTATCGAATGTGAATCATATAAACGTGATGAAAACTAGCTTGACGATATTCCCATGTGTCCTCGGGAGCGCTTTTCCTATTATAAGAGTTTGTTCCGCCTTGTCTTTTGCTACAAAAGGATTGGGCCACCTTGATGCACTTTTTTTACTTTTGTTACTTGTTGCTCGTTACAATTTATCCTATCACACAACTATCTGTTACCACTTATTTCAGTACTTGCAGAGAATACCTTGCTGAAAACCGCTTATCATTTCCTTCTGCTCCTCGTTGGGTTCGACACTCTTACTTATCGAAAGGACTACGATAGATCCCCTATACTTGTGGGTCATCAAGACTCTTTTCTGGCGCCGTTGCTGGGGAGTGTAGCGCCTTTGGTAGGTGGAATTTGGTAAGGAAAAATTTATATAGTGTGCTGAAATTTACTGTCACTTGTTACTGTGGAAAGTAATTCTCCGAGGGGCTTGTTCGGGGTATCTTCACCTTGTCCAGTAGATCAAAGAGTTGCTCCTCAACCTACTGAACCTATTGAAAATGAAACTCCTTTTGAATTTCCTATGGCTATGATGGAAAATCTGCTAGCTAATCCTTTTACATGAGATGGAACAAAGCATCCTGATGAGCACTTAATTTATGTGGATGAAATTTTTGGATTATTTAAGCTTGCAGGTATACCCAATGATGTTGCTAAGAAGAAGGTCTTCCATTTATCTTTGAAGGAAGATGCATTGGTATGGTATAGGCAATGTGATGATATGAGATCATGGGACTGTAAAAGATTGAAGCTGGAATTTCATCAAAAGTATTACCCTACGCATCTTGTTCATCGTGATCGCAATTATATATATAATTTCTGGCCTCGTGAAGGAGAAAGCATCGCTCAAGCTTGGGGGAGGCTTAAATCAATGTTATATTCATGCCCCAATCATGAGCTCCAGAGAGAAATAATTATGCAAAGTTTTTATGCTCGGCTTTCTGAAAACAATCGCAACATACTCGATACTTCTTGTGCTGGCTCTTTTATGATGAAGACTATTGAATTCAGATGGAATTTATTGGATAGAATTAAATGCAACTCTGAAGATTGGGACCTCGAAGAAGGTAAGGAGTCAGGTATGACACCTAAGTTTGATTGTGTTAAATCTTTTATGGATACTGATATTTTCCATAAGTTTAGCACTAAATATGGACTTGACTCTGAGATAGTAGCTTCTTTCTGTGAATCTTTTGCTACTTATGTTGATCTCCCTAAGGAGAAGTGGTTTAAATATCATCCTCCCATAGAAGTAAAAGTAGCTGCACCTATTAAATTTGAAGAAAATACTGTCACTTATAATGATCCTATTGTTCCTACTTCTTATATTGAGAAACCACCTTTCCCTGTTAGAATAAAGGATCATGCTAAAGCTTCAACTGTTGTCCGTAAAAGCAATATTAGAACTTATACATCTCCCGAGCAAGTTAAAGTAAAACCTAATATTGCTATTGTTAAAGATCTCTTGTCTAGTAATATTGATGGGAATGTTATTCAGTTCGAAGGTGAAACTACTAGAATTGCTAAACCCCGTGATAAGGATAAACATAGACCTGTGGTAGGCATGCCTGTTATTTCTGTTAAAATAGGAGATCATTGTTATCATGGCTTATGTGATATGGGTGCTAGTGCTAGGGTTATACCTCATGACTTATACAAAGAAATTAAGAATGAAATTGCACCTGCTGAGTTAGAAGATATTGATGTCACTATTAAACTTGCCAATAGAGATACTATTGCACCAATTGGAATCGTTAGAGATGTCGAATTCTTGTGTGGGAAAACTAAATATCCTGCTGATTTTCTTGTTCTTGCTTCAACACAAGATAGCTTTTGTCCCATTATATTTGGTAGACCCTTCTTAAATACTGTCAACGCCCCCCTACCTCGTGGGCCCCCTGGTGCCTCTCTGATGCCCATCTTCTCCTATATGAGGTGTTTCGATGAGAAAAAAATAAGAAGGAACTTTTCGGGACGAGACTCCGCCGCCACGAGGCGGAACCTTGGCGGATCCAATCTAGAGCTCCGGCAGAGCTGTTTTGCCGGGGAAACTTCCCTCCGGGGGGGGGGGGGATCATCACCATCGTCATCACCAATGCTCCTCTCATCGGGAGAGGGAAATCTCCATCAACATCTTCACCAGCACCATCTCATCTCCAAACCCTAATTCATCTCTTGTATCCAATTCTTGTCTTAAAGTCTGGGATTGGTGCTAGTAGGTTGCTAGTAGTTTTGATTACTCCTTGTAGTTGATGCTAGTTGGTTTAATTGGTGGAAGATCATATGTTCAGATCCTTTATGCATATTATTACCCCTCTGATTATGAACATGAATATGCTCTGTGAGTAATTACGTTCATTCCTGAGGACAAGGGAGAAGTCTTGTTATGAGTAGTCATGTGAATTTGGTATTTGTTTGATATTTTGATAAGATGTATGTTGTCTAGCCTCTAGTGGTGTTATGTGAACGTCGACTACATAACACTTCACCATTATTTGGGCCTAGAGGAAGGCATTGAGAAGTAATAAGTAGATGATGGGTTGCTAGAGTGACAAAAGCTTAAACCCTAGTTTATGCGTTGCTTCGTAAGGGGCTGATTTGGATCCATATGTTTCATGCTATGGTTAGGTTTACCTTAATACTTTTGTTGTAGTTGCGGATGCTTGCAATAGAGGTTAATCATAAGTGGGATGCTTGTTCAAGTAAGAACAACACCCAAGCACCGGTGCACCCACATATCAAATTATCAAAGTATCGAACGTGAATCATATGAACGTGATGAAAACTAGCTTGACGATATTCCCATGTGTCCTCGAGAGTGCTTTTCCTATTATAAGATTTTGTTCCGGCTTGTCTTTTGCTACAAAAGGATTGGGCCACCTTGCTGCACTTTGTTTACTTTTGTTACTTGTTGCTCATTACAATTTATCCTATCACACAACTATCTGTTACCACTTATTTCAGTACTTGTAGAGAATACCTTACTGAAAACCGCTTATCATTTCCTTCTGCTCCTCGTTGGGTTCGACACTCTTACTTATTGAAAGAACTACGATAGATCCCCTATACTTGTGGGTCATCAATGGATATCATCCAACAAGTCACCGATCCAATGCCTACGAATTTATCTTATATTGTTTTTGCTAAGTTACTACTGCTATCATCACTGTTAGACTTGCTACAAAATAACTGCTATCACTGTTACTGTTACTGTTGCTGCTGTCTCTATTATTAAAACTATCAAACTACTTTTCTACTGATTACTTGCTGCAGATAATTAATCTCCAGGTGTGGTTGAATTGACAACTCAACTGCTAATACCTTCAAATATTCTGTGGCTCCCCTTGTGTCGAATCTATAAATTTGGGTTGAATACTCTACCCTCGAAAACTGTTGCGATCCCCTATACTTGAGGGTTATCAGGAGGCTTTCCCAAGGAAGGACATCACCCAAGAACAGGTCCACCCACATATCAAATTATCAAAGTAACGAACGTGAATCATATGAGCATGATGAAAACTAGCTTGACAGTAATTCACATGTGTCCTCGGGAGTGCTTTGCTTTATATAAGAATTTGTCCATGATTGTCCTTTGCTACAAAAAGGATTGGTCCATCTTGTTTCACCTTAGTTACTTTTGTTACTTGTTACTTGTTACGAATTATGTTATCACACAACTATATGTTACCGATAATTTCAGTGCTTGCAGAGAATACCTTGCTGAAAACCGCTTGTCATTTCCTTCTGCTCCTCATTGGGTTCGACACTCTTACTTATTGAAAGGACTACGATAGGTCCCCTATACTTGTGGGTCATAAATACTCTTTTATGGCGCCGTTGCCGGGGAGTGAAGCGCCTTTGGTAAGTGGAATTTGGTAAGGAAACATTTATATAGTGTGCTGAAATTTACTGTCACTTGTTAATATGGAAAATAATCCTTTGAGGGGTTTGTTCGAGGTATCTTCACCCCGACCGGAAGAGAAAGGAGTTGTCCCTCAACCTACTGCACCCAGTGAAGATATTTATTATGAAATTCCTTCGGGTATGATAGAGAAACTGCTAGCTCATCCTTATATAGGAGATGGAACATTACATCCTGATATGCATCTAATCTATGTGGATGAAGTTTGTGGATTATTTAAGCTTGCAGGTTTGCTCGAGGATGAAGTCAAGAAGAAGGTCTTCCCTTTATATTTGAAGGAGAAGGAATTGACATGGTATAGGCTATGAGATGATATTGGATCTTGGAACTACAATCGATTGAAATTGGAATTTCATTATAAGTTTTATCCTATACATATAGTTCATCGTGATCGGAATTACATATATAATTTTTGGCCTCGTGAAGGAGAAAGTATCGCTCAAGCTTGGGGGAGGCTTAAGTCAATGTTATATTCATGCCCCAATCATGAGCTCCAGAGAGAAATTATTATTCAAAACTTTTATTCTCGGCTTTCTCGTAATAATCAATCCATGCTCGATACTTCTTGTACTGGTTCCATTATGAATAAGACTATTGAATTCAAATGGGATTTATTGGAAAGAATTAAATGCAACTCTAAAGATTGGGAACTCGACGAAGGTAAGGAGTCAGGTATAAACCTTAAGTTTGATTGTGTTAAATATTTTATGGATACATTGCTTTACATGATTTTAGCACTAAATATAGACTTGACTTTGAGATGGTAGCTTCTTTTTGTGAATATTTTGCTACTCATGTTGATCTACCTAAAGAGAAGTTGTTTAAATATCATCCTCCCATTGAAGTGAAAGTAGTAGAACCTATTAATGTTGAAGAAGAAACTATTAATTATAATATTTATCACCTTTTCCTGTTAGGATAAAGGATCATGCTAAAGCTTCAACTATGGTTTTTAAGAGTTATACTAGAACACCTACACCCCCTGGACAAATTAATGTTGAACCTAGTATTGCTATGGTTAAGGATCTCTGGGTCAATAATATTGATGGGCATGTTATTTATTTCTGTGATGAAGTTGCTAGAATTGCCAAACCCGACAATAAAGGTAAGCATAGACCTGTTGTTGGCATGCTAGTTGTTTCTATTAAAATAGGAGATCATTGTTATCATGGCTTGTGTGATGTGGTTGCTAGTGTGAGTGCAATTCATTTTACTTTATATCAAGAAATTATGAATGATATTGCACCTGCTGAGATAGAAGATATTGATGTTACTATTAAGCTTGCCAATAGAGATATTGTTAATTATGAATGATATTGCACCTGCTGAGATAGAAGATATTGTTAGAGATGTTGAAGTCTTGTGTGGGAAAATAAAATACCCTACTGATTTTATTGTTCTTGGTTCCCCACAAGATGATTTTTGTCCCATTATATTTGGTAGACCTTTCTTGAATACTGTTAATGCTAAGATAGACTACGAGAAAGATACTGTTATTGTCGGTTTTGGATATGTCTCATGATTTTAATTTCTCTAAATTTCGTAGACAACCCTATGATAAAGAATTGCCTAGTAAAGATGAAATTATTGGTCTTGCCTCTATTGACGTGCCTCCTACTGATCCTTTAGAACAATATTTGCTAGACCATGAGAATGAAATGTTTATGGATGAAAGAAAGGAATTAGATGAAATATTCTTTAATCATGGGCCTGCTTTGAAACACAACTTGCCTGTTGAAATCCTTGGGGGTCCTCCTCCACCCAAGGGTGATCCCGTGTTTGAGCTTAAACAATCACCTGATACTTTCAAATATGCTTATCTTGATGAAAAGAAGATATATCCTGTTATTATTAGTGCTAACCTTTCAGAGCATGAAGAAAGGAGATTATTGAAAACTCTGAAGAAGCACCATGCCGCTTTTGGATATACTCACGATGATCTTAAGGGCATTAGCCCCACTCTATGTCAGCACAAAATTAATATGGAGCCTCATGCTAAACCAGTTGTTGATCAACAACGACGGTTAAATCCAAAAATGAAAGAAGTAGTATGAAATGAAATACTAAAGCTTCTAGAAGTAGGTATAATTTATCCTATCGCTGATAGCAGATGGGTAAGTCCCATTCACTGTGTCCCTAAGAATGGAGGTAATTGTTGTTCCTAATGATAAGAATGAATTGATCCCACAAAGAATTGTTACAGGTTATAAAATGGTAATTTATTTTCACAAATTGAACAAAGCTACTAGAAAAGATCATTACCCTCTACCTTTTATTGATCAAATGCTAGAAAGATTGTCCAAACATACACATTTTTGCTTTCTAGATGGTTATTCTGGTTTCTCTCAAATACCTGTGCCAAAAAAGGATCAAGAAAAGACCACTTTTACTTACCCTTTTGGTACTTTTGCTTATAGACGTATGCGTTTTCGTTTATGCAATGCACCTGCTACCTTTCACAGATGTATGACCGCTATATTCTCTGACTTTTGTGAAAAGATAGTTGAGGTTTTCATGGATGAGTTCTCCGTTTACGGAACTTCTTTTGATGATTGCTTAAGCAACCTTGATCGAGTTTTGCAGAGATGTGAAGGAACTAACGTTGTCTTGAATTGGGAGAAGTGCCACTTTTATGGTTAATGAAGGTATTGTCTTGGGGCATAAGTTTTTTAAAAGAGGTATTGAAGTTGATAGAGCTAAAGTAGATGCTATTGAAAAAATGCCGTGTCCTAAAGATATCAAAGGTATAAGAAGTTTCCTTGGTCATGTTGGTTTCTATAGGAGGTTTATTAAAGACTTCTCTAAAATTTCTAGGCCTCTCACTAATCTCTTGCAAAAGATGTTCCTTTTGTTTTTAATGATGATTGTGTAGAAACATTTGAAATACTTAAGAAAGCCTTGATTTCTGCACCTATTGTTCAATCACCTGATTGGAATTTACCCTTTGAAATTATGTGTGATGCTAGTGATTATGCTGTTGGTGCTGTTCTAGGACAAAGAGTTGATAAGAAGTTGAATGTTATTCATTATGCTAGTAAAACTCTAGATAGTGCCCAGAGAAATTATGCTACTACTGAAAACGAATTCTTAGCAGTTGTTTTTGCTTGTGATAAGTTTAGATCTTATATTGTTGATTCTAAAGTAACTGTTCACACTGATCATGCTGCTATTAAATATCTTATGGAAAAGAAAGATGCTAAACCTAGACTTATTAGATGGGTTCTCTTGTTATAAGAATTTGATTTGCATATTATTGATAGAAAGGGAGCCGAGAACCCCGTTGCAAACAACTTGTCTAGGTTAGAAAATGTCCTTGATGACCCACTACCTATTGATGATAGTTTTCTTGATGAGCAATTAGTTGTCATAAATGCGTCTCGTATTACTCCATGGTATGCCGATTATACTAATTACATTGTTGCTAAATTTATATCGCCTAGTTTCACATACCAGCAAAAGAAAAAGTGTTTCTATGATTTAAGACATTACTTTTGGGATGACCCACACCTTTATAAAGAAGGAGTAGATGGTGTTATTAGACGTTGTGTGATGTCTACTACACAACCTTCTTCTTGTAGATGTTGTTGGGCCTCCAAGTGTAGAGGTTTGTAGGACAGTAGTAAATTTCCCTCAAGTGGATGACCTAAGGTTTATCAATCCGTGGGAGACGTTGGATGAAGATGGTCTCTCTCAAACAACCCTGCAACCAAATAACAAAGAGTCTCTTGTGTCCCCAACACACCCAATACAATAGAAAATTGTATAGGTGCACTAGTTCGGCGAAGAGATGGTGATACAAGTGCACTATGGATGGTAGATATAGGTTTTTGTAATCTGAAAATATAAAAACAGAAAGGTAGCTAATGATAAAAGTGAGCACAAACGGTATTGCAATGCTAGGAAACAAGGCCTAGGGTTCATACTTTCACTAGTGCAAGTTCTCTCAACAATGATAACATAATTGGATCATATAACTATCCCTCAACATGCAACAAAGAGTCACTCCAAAGTCACTAATAGCAGAGAACAAACGAAGAGATTATGGTAGGGTACGAAACCACCTCAAAGTTATCCTTTCTGATCGATCTATTCAAGAGTACATAGTAAAATAACACAAAGATATTCTTTCCGTTCAATCTATCATAGAGTTTGTACTAAAATAACACCTTAAGACACAAATCAACCAAAACCCTAATGTCACCTAGATACTCCAATGTCACCTCAAGTATCAGTGGGTATGATTATATGATATGCATCACACAATATCAGATTCATCTATTCAACCAACACAAATAACTTCAAAGAGTGCCCCAAAGATTCTACCGGAGAGTCAAGACGAAAACGTGTGCCAACCCCTATGCATAAGTTCATGGAACTCACAAGTTGATCACCAAAACATACATCAAGTGGATCAGGTGATATCCCATTGTCACCACAGATAAGCACATGCAAGACATACATCAAGTGTTCTCAAATCCTTAAAGACTCAATACGATAAGATAACTTCAAAGGGAAAACTCAATTCATCACAAGAGAGTAGAGGGGGAGAAACATCGTAAGATCCAAATATAATAGCAAAGCTCATGATACATCAAGATTGTACCACCTCAAGAACATGAGAGAGAGAGAGAGATCAAACACATAGCTACTGGCACATACCCTCAGCCCCGAGGGAGAACTACTCCCTCCTCGTCATGGAGAGCGCCGGGATGATGAAGATGGCCACCGGAGAGGGATTCCCCCCTCCAGCAGGGTGCCGGAACGGGTCTAGATTGGTTTTAGGTGGCTATGGAGGCTTCTGTCGGTGGAACTCCCGATCTATTCTACTCTCCGATGTTTTAGGGTATATGGACATATATAGGCGAAAGAAGGCGGTCAGGGGAGCCACGAGGGGCCCACGAGGGTGGGGGCGCGCCCAGGGGGTAGGGCGCGCCTCCCTGCCTCGGGGCTTCCTCGAAGCTTCCCTTACGTCTACTCCAAATCTCCTGGATTGCTTCCATTCCAAAAATAACTCTCCCGAAGGTTTAATTCCGTTTGGACTCCGTTTGATATTCCTTTTCTTCGAAACACTGAAATAGGCAAGAAAACAACAATTTGGGTTGGGCCTCCGGTTAATAGGTTAGTCCCAAAAATAATATAAAAGTGTTTAGTAAAGCCCATAAACATCCAAAACAGATAATATAATAGCATGAAACAATCAAAAATTATAGATACGTTGGAGACGTATCAAGCATCCCCAAGCTTAATTCCTGCTCGTCCTCGAGTAGGTAATAAAAACAGAATTTTTGATGTGGAATGCTACCTGACATATTTATCCATGTAATTCTCTTTATTGTGGCAGGAATATTCAAATCCGAAAGATTCAAGACAAAAGTTTAATATTGACATAAAAATAATAATACTTCAAGCATACTAACAAAGTAATCATGTCTTCTCAAAATAACATGGGCAAATAAAGCTATCCCTACAAAATCAGACAGTCTGGCTATGCTCTATCTTCATCACACAAAATATTTAAATCATGCACAACCCCAATGACAAGCCAAGCAATTGTTTCATAATTTTGATGTTCTCAAACTTTTTCAATCTTCACGCAATACATGAGCGTGAGCGATGGACATAGCACTATATGTGGAATAGAATGGTGGTTGTGGAGAAGACAAAAAAGGAGAAGATAGTCTCACATCAACTAGGCGTATCAACCGGCTATGGAGATGCCCATCAATAGATATCAATGTTAGTGAGTAGGGATTGCCATGCAACGGATGCACTAGAGCTATAAGTGTATGAAAGCTCAACAAAAGAAACTAAGTGGGTGTGCATCCAACTTGCTTGCTCACGAAGACCTAGGGCACTTTGGTAGGTTAGTCCCAGAACTAAGTCGGCCTCCGGTTAATAGGTTAGTCCCAAAAATAATATAAAAGTGTTTAGTAAAGCCCATAAACATCCAAAATAGATAATATAATAGCATGAAACAATCAAAAATTACAGATACGTTGGAGACGTATCATTGTGTACCTGAGCATGAACAGGAACAGATCTATGCACACTAGTGGAAAAAAGCCTAGCTATGGCCTGCCAAAAATAGCCTTGCTGGCGTCGGAGCCCCACGCCACCAATATGGCGCTAGGGTTTAAAAATTGTGGTGGCACTAGAACCTATGTCAGCACTATTCTGTATACTAATGGCGTTGGATTACCCACACGACGGCATTATTGAAAATAGCTATGGCGTGTGGAACAGTTCAACGACAGTAATAAGATAAATATTCTCTAGCGTCGCGCAATGTCCGACGCCAGTACTAGGTTTTCGAAAGCTGTAAAAAATTCTGCCAGGACAGCAGAAAATCGCTGCCATGATAGCATCATTTATGATGAATTTATATAAACACATTTTTGTCCCACATTGATTTTGACAAGAATTTGCATTAATATATAGACACACATCGTTTATTCACATGCATACATATATTAACCACACACTGCTAGCTATATAGGTAGTTCTATCGATCATGATCACTAATTTGCTATAAACTAAACCATGCGTGCATATTACATCTTGTTCATTCAACCATCGTTACTACTAACACGGTACTCCTCTACTTAGGGAAATTTTGAAGAATAGGAACCCTTTGCATGTCCATGGTGTAGGCCAGAGATATCCACACCGATCTCCAATCTTGAACTCGCAGTCTCTCAGTACGTAGTTGGCTCCATTCATTAAATTCGAGCTACGTCCGCGCATCTCGTCATGGTAGTCATCCATCATGTGAGGCACAACACATCTAGGGAGCTTCTGTTCTTGAACATGAAAGTAACATAGTAAGCAATATATATGGTAACACATACATACTATGAGTTGAAAGAAGAATGTGTATATGAAGAAACATAAATTACACTTTGAAGCACCGATTATTACCGTATAACATTTGTAGTCACTTTGAACCGTGTGGGAGAAGCCATTATTGTTGTCAAGGTGAGGATATAGGATCGAAAGTATGTCTAGAGGGGGTTGATTAGACTACTTGACCAATTAAAAATCTATCCTTTTCCCAATTTTAGTCTTTGGCAGATTTTAGCTATCTTAGCACAAGTCAAGCAATCTTAACACAATTCAAGCAAGCATGCAAAGAGTCTATGAGTAGCGGAAAGTAAGCATGCAACTTGCAACAATGTAAAGGGAAGGGTTTGGAGAATTCAAACGCAATTGGAGACACGGATGTTTTTGTCGTGGTTCCAATAGGTGGTGCAATCGTACATCCACATTGATGGAGACTTCAACCCACGAAAGGTAACGGTTGCGCGAGTCCACGGAGGGCTCCACCCATGAAGGGTCCACGAAGAAGCAACCTTGTCTATCCCATCATGGCCATCGCCCACGAAGGACTTGCCTCACTAGCGGTAGATCTTCACGAAGTAGGCGATCTCCTTGCCCTTACAAACTCCTTGGTTCAACTCCACAATCTTTGTCGGAGGCTCCCAAGTGACACCTAGCCAATCTAGGAGACACCACTCTCCAAGAAGTAACAAATGGTGTGTTGATGATGAACTCCTTGCTCTTGTGCTTCAAATGATAGTCTCACCAACACTCAACTCTCTCTCACAGGATATGGATTTGGTGGAAAGAAGATTTGAGTGGAAAGCAACTTGGGGAAGGCTAGAAATCAAGATTCATATGGTGGGAATGGAATCTTGGCCTCAACACATGAGTAGGTGGTTCTCTCTCAGAAAATGTGTATTGGAAGGGTAGGTATGTTCTGATGGCTCTCTCCACGAATGAAGAGTGGGTTGAGGGGTATATAGCCTCCACACAAAAACTAACTGTTACACACAATTTACCAATCTCGGTGAGACCGAATTGAGAAACTCAGTCGAACCGATTTAGCAAACCTAGTGACCGTTAGGATTTTTGGTGGGACTGAGATGCAACTTGGTAGGACCGATATGGTTAGGGTTAGGGCATAACGTAATATCGGTGTGACCGATTACACAAACTCGGTGGGACCAATTTTGGTAATAAGCTAACCAGAGAGTTGGTCAGGTAAACTCGGCGGGACCGATCGCTCATTTCGATGGGACCGTGTTACAAAAGGGAAACAGAGAGTTTACATTGCAATCTCGGTGGGACCGATCGCTCATCTCGGTAGGAATGAAACGTTACGAAGGGAAACAGAGAGATTACAACCCCATCTCGGTGAGACCGAGATCCCTATCGGTGAGACCGATTTGCCTAGGGTTTGTGGCAGTGGCTATGACATCTGAACTCGATGGCGCCGGATAAAAAGAATCGGTGGGGCCGAGTTTGACTTTTGGTTTAGGTCATATGTGGATATGTGGGAAGGTAGTTGAGGGTTTTGGAGCATATCACTAAGCACTATGAAGCAAGCAAGCCATTAAGCAACACCTCATCCCTCTTTGATAGTATTGGCTTTTCCTATAGACTCAATCTGATCTTGGATCACTAAAATACAAAATGTAGAGTCTTGAGCTTTGAGCTTGAGCCAATCTTTTTGTCCTTAGTATTTTGAGGGGTCCACTTTCCTCATCCATGCCATGCCAATCATTGAGCTTTTCCTGAAATATTAATCTTGGAATATCATTAGCTCAATGAGCTATATGTTGTTAGGAATTACCAAAACCACCTAGGGATAGTTGCACTTTCAATCTCCCCCTTTTTGGTAATTGATGACAACATATAGATCAAAGCTTCGACAAATGATAATAAGAGTGAAAAACATTGTCGCTTTGAGAAGTATGTGAAAAGCAAGAACTCCCCCTAGATTTGTGCATAGTTTGTGATTTGCTTTGGACTGCAAATGCACAGAGAATTAGGCTCATGGGTTACTCTTCCATGTCACATACATCTTGGTGGAGCACTCAAAATGATAATAATTAAATACATGCACTCATCACCAAGCAAAGTGAATGATCATATAGGGATAAAATGATAATGTCATCCAACAAGCATTAATGTAGCATATGATCAAACACACATGATCATCCAAGTATCACACAGACAGAAAATATCTCAAACAAGCAAATAAAGTTCAACCACCAAAGCAAGAGAGAATAAAAATCAACGCTCTCTCTCAAAGCCTATGATCTATACATTTTTCTCCCCTTTGGCAACAAGTTACCAAAAAGTTCCTAGAAAATGCATAGCACTAAATCGTCTCTTAGGCTTGGTCTTCAGGTGGTGGTGTCCGGATAACTCCAATAACGAAGGCTTCAGTCGATGTAGATGGAGCTGATGGAGTAGGTGCCGGAGCTGGTGGCACTGAAGCTGTAGTTGGTGCAGATGAAGTGGCTCTGGTGTCTGTTACTGGCACTGCAGCTGACCTTTGAGCTCTAGGCACTCTGGCAAATGCATCAGTGGTTGTCTTGCCCTTCCTCTCCTGCATATCATCCTGAAGTTGCTCCACAACAGACTGGATCTCAGTTACCTTCACATCCAAGTCATAGAACTTCTGCTCCACGATCCTCTCCAAGCTCTCCTGGTTTTGAGTCAGGGTGGCTAGTCCCTTCTCAATCCTCAGAGTGGAGGCAATCAAGTAGCCAAGCTGATCTTGCTTGCTCTTCAGAAGATACTGAGATGCTTCTTCAGTAGTTGGCATCCTTGCAGCCTTTTCAGCCTTTGCCTTCTCCTTCTTGGCTTGTGCGTGCACAGAAGATGGTTCATTTTCATCCATCACCACAGTGTTGTCCTCAAATTCTGGGTAGATGGGCAGGTGCTCCTTGTCCAGTAGATATGTGCCAGTGCCCATCTTGGAGTTAATCAGCTCCTAAATCTGTGGGGCATACCCACAACTCCTCTTCTGATCTGCAGCTGTCCTCTTTATAGTTTCAACTATAAGACTCATGACCTTGAACTTTTGTGGAACACCAAAAATGTGCAGCAAGTTGATGGAGTGACCTCTGATCATCTTGTGATCACCTGACTTTGGCAAGAGAGTGTGCCTGAGGATCTAGTTGATAGTTGGCAAGCCTGACACAAGGTAATGTACAGATCCAAACTTGTGTGTCTCAAGGGAAGCATCTGGGATCTCCTTGTACATGTGTGCCATGGTGTTGTGATCCTTCTTCTTCTTGGCACAGACATCCAAGTCATCTTGACTCTCTTCTGGTGCATTGATCAATTTTGCCCATTCAGCAACCGTTGACTCGTACCTAGTGCCTTCAGACATCCAGACAATCCTTCCATCTGGGTAGAAGTGAGCTGTGGAGTAGAACTGCATGATGAGCTCATCAGTCCACTTTGTGAGCTTCCGAGCCACAAACTCATCAACTCCACAAGCCTTGAAGCTGTCATATACACCAGGGAAGTGATCCTTGTTTTCCTCAATGAATGTCCAATCGACCCATCTCATGTCACACACTATGGGCTTCTTGTTAAGCAAGATGGTCTCATAGAAGTCCTGTTGTTCCTTTGTATGGAACCTGTAGTCCACAACAGTCCTTCTCCTGGTGGCATATGGATCAGAATCTCTCCATAGCCTTAGACCAGAGTCCTTCCTGACTTTCATGTTCTCTGCAACTGGATGAGCATCATTGTGATCTGGAATTTTTGGCTTCAATCTCCTCAAGACAACAGAATCATCTTCTTTTTCCATTGCAGGTTCAGGCATTGGGGCCTAGTTCTTCTCTGCAGCTGGAATGTTCCTGGTACTCCTCTTTGGTGCAGTTTTGGGTTTTGGAGTAGCTGGCTTAGAAGCTTCTTTGGGCTTAGATGAAGTAGCCCCTGACCTTATGGCATCTCCCATAAGTTTCTGTGCCTTAGGTGCTGGTGCAACATCTTCTTCCTCTTCCTCTTTAGAGTCTCTCATGATTGAGGATCTCCCAAGCACTCTGGCAGTGGTCTTCTTGACCCTCTCTTTCCTCTTCTTACCTTCTGCAGCACCCTCTTTGGGTTCAGATTCCAAAGGTACTTGAGTAGAGGCTCTGGCTTTAGACATGGGAATTCTCTTTGCAAGTAATTTGGTCTTCATACCAGACTTAGTTGCAGCAACAGTGCTATATTCCTTCTTAACCACTTTCTTCTTGGAAGTGGCCTCATCCTCAACTGCCACATAGTCTTCATGCTCAGATTCAGAAGTTTTCTTCTTTCTAGCCCTGGTGGCAGCCTTTGGCAGATTGCTTGGTGTGCTCCTGCTGCCATCATCTGAGCTGCTAGAGGGACTAGTGCCCTCACTCAAGTGAACCTGCTCCTCTGACTTGTTCTAGCTGTCACTTTGATCAGACATATTGCAATCTCTGACAACTGACCCTGTGAATAGATTATAGATGAGGTAGAGTGGATGAGCATCACAAAATATAGAGGTTTTTGCAAAAGAATGAATCAAAAAATTAGTTTTAGTTTTCCTCAGAAAGCATTTCGGATCAACGGATTTTTAAACTCGGTGATACCGAAGCAGCTTTTGGAACCTAAACTAGTGAACTCGGTCAAACCGAGTCACAGTTCGGTGGCACCGAGACTGCTCTGGTTTCACAAAGTCCTGAACACGGTCACACCGATTTGCAATTCACGGTCAGACCGAGAATTGCATGTGCAATGGCCTGAGCCGAATCGGTGGTACCGAGTTCCACAACTCGGTTGGTCCGAGATGGTTTCGGCGGAAACCTAACCCTAAATTTTCAAATCATCTATAATCTACATAGTGTTTTGACTGGATAAGATAGTTTCAATCGTGGAAAGATTCATGGTGAACACAATGTGCTAGGAATCGGATAAGGATAGCACAGTGATCAAGTCCATACCCTAGTTCGGTGATGAACTTGCTACGGCAGCAACGTCGAAGATGATCCCATTGACGGCGGCGGAGACCAGCGACAGGAGGCGGCTGGCGACGAGGAGGACGATCCGGAGACCCAGGAAGGCAGAGCGGGCTAAGCGCGGGTGAAAGAGTTCGGAGAAAATTTCCAAAATTTTGCCCGTGGGTATATATAGCCCGACCCTGTCGGTGTGACCGAGTGGAACAACTCGGTGGCACCGAGATGCATAACTGCAAGCAGTTGCTGCAGCTCGGTGTGACCAAAAAGTTCAAATCGGTTGCTCCGAGATTGAAAACCTAGATCGACTTAGTGATCTCGGTATGACCGAAATGGGTGAATCGGTCAGACCGAAACGCACAAAGAAGTTTTGGAAGTTTAGGACTATGACGAATCAGGGACTCCGAGTGCTCCTCACAGAGAGTGGTTCGAATCTGACTTGATCAAACTTTGTGATGCAGCATGAATAGAGTTTGAGACGAGAAAAGCATAGATAGCTAGAGAAGGTTCTTAGACATTCTTGTCCATCCACTTGGCCAAAAGAAAAGGAAACCAATCAATCAAAATAACAAGTGGATGTCCTCGAATGAGTAAATTATGCAACCAACATGCTCACACAATAAAATGACAAATGAAATATGTGGCAAAGCATGCACAAACAATTCTAGCATCTATCAAGCAATTGGAGATGACTAGGTCATCTATATATGAGTATATTGACTTAGGAGTCAAATGAGAACATTTGATCATAGGTCATACTCATCGTTTAAGCACAAGTGGGTTACCACTTTTACATAAAGCGTTGTTGTGTTCACACCATTAGAGTTGCTTTAACTCAATTGTTAGAGTAAAGATCCCCCTAGATGTGAGGTCCCCCCTAAGAGGGATGAACTAACCTTGGGTTTCGTCGATGATGACTTCATGTAGATGTTGAAGATGTGGATGCTCAATGTTGATGTAGATCATTTGGAGCTATCCTTTGGAGTGAGTTGCACTTTCAATACCTACACGGGTTAGTCCCACAAGGAACAAACAAGGATATCCATAGACATAGAGTGATGCACACACAAGATGATGTCTATGAAAGCTTTAGGTTACCTTGTCCCTTGTCTTACCAACAAGAGGGTTTGTGACTCCTTGAACTAGTGCAAGATGTGGAAGTTGATTGCACTTGTTCTTGCCAAAATGATAAGAGTGAAGTATGTTGGCGGACTCACCCTCAAGAACTCTCTAGTTCTTCTTCTTCGAGATCCACACCATCTTGATGGGAATCCTCGGAGTTGTAGTTGTACTTGATGAAGTGGAACTTGATGTAGTCTTGGGAATCCACTTGACCAAGGCCTTAGGAGCTTCTTCAAATGCATCAATTTCCTCTTGAAGCTTGTCCTTGCCTTTTTCCTTGTGGTCTTGTGGTGGAATATCATCTTGAGCTTGTGTCCCTTTGAAAGAAGTAGGATCATACTTCTCTTGTTGAGGAACAAACTTCGTCTTGGGGTATTGATCTTCTTCCCACTCAACTCCATTGGCATTGAACTTTCGTTCAAAACCAATACCTTGATTCTTCCGGTGCCTTCCTTGCTTGCGTACAATTTCCTCGAATTGCTTACTCCCGGCAAGGCTCTTGTAAACACCTTTCTCTATAATTCACTTCAATAAGTTATTTTCTTGCTCAAGTGTAACTTGGCTAAGATAATCATTAGTGGAATCAAGAGAACTACTAGAAGCAACAATGTTGGATTTAGCATGATTATTGTTACTACTAGAAGAAGAATCCTTCTTGTTCTTGTTACTAGACTTGACTTGAGGCATGTAAGTGGATAAGAGTAAATGCTTGGCAATGTAAGAAGAACTTTTCTTGCGAAGATCATCATTGATTGCCTTTAAGAACTCATGCACTTGCTCAAGGTTGAGCTTTTCAAAACGTAATTTCTCATGAGTCCTTAAAAGTTCTCGATGATCTCCTAAGATAGTTTCATAAGCTAACTTAAGAGTGTTTAGTTCTTTAGTTAGAGACTCAATCTTCTCCTTATCATTGTCATTCGTTTCATCATAGTATTCATCACTATAGTTGCCAACAAGTAAATCATCATCACCTAACAAGTAATCTTAATCACTATTGAAATCAACATACTCGGGGTGTGATACCTTTGGACCTTTGGCCATGAAGCATCTTCCAATTACTTCATTTGGTGAATCAAATATGTCGTAGGAGTTGGTTGACACAAGTGCTAGACCAGCAACACCTTCATCTTGAGTACATTCGGAGTCGGAGTGATAGCTTCTCTCGGAGTCATTGTTGGAGTCGGAGCCGGATACCAATTCACCAACATGAGCTTGATGTCTTCGTTTTGTGTAGCTCCTTGATGACTTGTCCTTCCTTTCCGAATCCTTGCTTCTCCAAGAGGGTCTTCGTCCATATTGATCATCCCTACTCCTTCTCTCCCTTGATGGTGATTCTTCTCTTCTACTTCTTCTTTTGGGAGAATCTTCTCTTCTCTTGTGGGGAGCCGTACACTCATTGGAGTAGTGTCCGGGTCTTCCATAATTGTAGCAGTTTCGCTCTCGACTAGAAGATCTTTTTTCATTGTAGGACCTTGACTTGGAACTTCTCTCTTTGCTTCTATTCTTGTAGAACTTGTTGAAGTTCTTCACCATTAAGCTCAATTCTTCATTGAAAGTTTGTTTCTCACTTGATGATGTGGGGGCTTCACATGAGGCTTTGTAAGCACCACTTGACTTGTTATGGAGCTCCTCCTTATCCTTGAGTGACATCTCATGAGCAACAATTCTTCCAATGACTTCCGTTGGCTTGAGATCTTTGTAATTCGGCATCATTTTGATCAATGTGCATACGGTATCGTATTTTCCATCCAAGGCTCTTAGGATCTTTTTGATGATGAATCTGTCGGTCATCTCTTCACTTCCTAAGCTGGCAATCTCATTTGTGATGAGAGCAAGCCTAGAGTACATTTCAGCGACACCTTCACCATCCTTCATTTTGAACTTGTCAAGTTGACTTTGAAGCACATCCAACTTGGATTCCTTGACGGAGTCGGTACCTTCGTGCATATCAATCAAAGTATCCCAAATTTCCTTTGCATTTTCAAGACGGCTGATTTTGTTGAATTCTTCGGGGCACAATCCGTTGAAGAGGATATCACAAGCTTGAGCATTGTATTGTAGCATCTTCAACTCTTCCGCGGTAGTTTCACGATTCGGTTCTCTCCCATCAAAGAATTCACCTTGCAAGCCAACACACACAATAGCCCAAACGGCGGGGTTATGTCCAAGAATATGAATTTCCATCTTATGCTTCCAACTAGCAAAATTAGTGCCATCAAAGTAAGGACCTCTACGGTGGTAATTTCCCTTGCTAGACACCATACTCTCCTAGGTTGTGAAACCAATGCTATGACCACCAAAAGCTATGGAAATCAAAGCAAATGGAGACCAAAGCTCTGATACCACTTGTAGGATCGAAAGTATGTCTAGAGGGGGGGTGATTAGACTACTTGACCAATTAAAAATCTATCCTTTTCCCAATTTTAGTCTTTGGCAGATTTTAGCTATCTTAGCACAAGTCAAGCAATCTTAACACAATTCAAGCAAGCATGCAAAGAGTCTATGAGCAGCGAAAGTAAAGCATGCAACTTGAAGAATGTAATGGGAAGGGTTTGGAGAATTCAAACGCAATTGGAGACACGGATGTTTTTGTCGTGGTTCCGATAGGTGGTGCTATCGTACATCCATGTTGATGGAGACTTCAACCCATGAAGGGTAACGGTTGCGCGAGTCCACGGAGGGCTCCACCCACGAAGGGTCCACGAAGAAGCAACCTTGTCTATCCCATCATGGCCATCGCCCACGAAGGACTTGCCTCACAAGCGGTAGATCTTCACGAAGTAGGCGGTCTCCTTGGCCCTTACAAACTCCTTGGTTCAACTCCACAATCTTTGTCGGAGGCTCCCAAGTGACACCTAGCCAATCTAGGAGACACCACTCTCCAAGAAGTAACAAATGGTGTGTTGATGATGAACTCCTTGCTCTTGTGCTTCAAATGATAGTCTCCCCAACACTCAGCTCTCTCTCACATGATATGGATTTGGTGGAAAGAAGATTTGGGTGGAAAGCAACTTGGGGAAGGCTAGAGATCAAGATTGATATGGTGGGAATGGAATATCTTGGCCTCAACACATGAGTAGGTGGTTCTCTCTCAGAAAATGTGTATTGGAAGTGTAGGTATGTTCTGATGGCTCTCTCCACGAATGAAGAGTGAGTGGAGGGGTATATATAGCCTCCACACAAAAACTAACCGTTACACACAATTTACCAATCTCGGTGAGACCGAATTGAGAAACTCGGTCGGACCGATTTAGCAAACCTAGTGACCGTTGGTGTCGGTGTCAAAACCGGCGGATCTCGGGTAGGGGGTCCCGAACTGTGCGTCTAGGCCGGATGGTAACAGGAGACAGGGGACACTTTGTTTTACCCAGGTTCGGGCCCTCTCGATGGAGGTAATACCCTACTCCTACTTGATTAATATTGATGATATGGGTAGTACAAGAGTAGATCTACCACGAGATCAAGGAGGCTAAACCCTAGAAGCTATCCTATGGTATGATTGTTGTGTATGGAGTTGATTGCCTACGGACTACAACCCTCCGGTTTATATAGACACCGGATAGGGTTAGGGTTACACAGAGTCGGTTACAATGGTAGGAGATCCTGAATATCCGCATCGCCAAGCTTGCCTTCCATGCCAAGGAAAGTCCCATCCGGACACGGGACGAAGTCTTCAATCTCGTATCTTCATAGTCCAGGAGTCCGGCCGAAGGTATAGTCCGGCTACCCAAACACCCCCTAATCCAGGACTCCCTCAGTAGCCCCTGAACCAGGCTTCAATGACGACGAGTCCGGCGCGCAAATTGTCTTCGGCATTGCAAGGCGGGTTCCTCCTCCAAGTCCTTCATAGAAGATTTGTAAACACCAAAAGTAGTGTCCGGTTCTGCAAAATAAGTTTCCACATATTGCCATAGAGAGAATAATATTAACACAAATCAAATCTGCTGACGTATTCCGCAGTGTGTTATCACACTACAGCCAAGTCCTTTACTCGAATCGTTTTTACTTTTCCACCTCAGCATGTTTTGCGAGGCGGTTTCCTTGGCACATCTTGTCAAGGCAGAGATCGTGTACCCGTTTTACGGGTTTCTCATCAATACGGACGTGGGTAACCCTAACCGTGCCATTTACCATGGCGCTTGGGAGGCAAGCGAGTTTTATTAGGCAGGTGGGGACGCACAACCGCATCCGCCCATATAAGGGGATAAGGATCCACCTTTTTACCTACGCCTTCTTCCTCCTTTGCCTATCCATCTCCTGCGCACTCGAGCTCCAGCGCCCAAGCCCGCACTTCCCACCTCAAGCTTCTCCAGCAATGTCCGGAGCGGGAGGCAAGTGGGTGGTCTCCTCCGTCACGGAGGGCGACGTCAAAAAGCTTAGGAAGGCTGGATACTTGTCCAAAGACATCGCGCACCGGCTTCCCGAGGAGGGGCAGCTTGTCCCCACCCCAAGGCCCCATGAGAGGGTAGTATTCCTTCCCCACTTCCTCCGCAGACTGGGTTTTCCACTTCACCCATTCGTCCGGGGGCTCATGTTCTACTACGGCCTGGATTTCCACGATCTAGCCCCGAACTTCATCCTCAACATCTCGGCGTTTATCATCGTGTGCGAGGCTTTCCTCCACGTCCGCCCCCATTTTGGCCTCTGGCTCAAGACCTTCAACGTCAAGCCCAAGGTGGTGTGCGGCAACCAGGCGGAGTGCGGTGGCGCCATGGCGGGCAAGATTGCCAACGTCCTGTGGTTCGAGGGCTCCTTCATAGAGACCCTAAAGGGGTGGTAAGCCGGGTGGTTTTACATCACCGAGCCACGCGATCCGAACTGGATCGCACCCCCTGAGTTCCGATCCGGACCCCCCACGCGGCTCATGTCCTGGAAAGAGACGGGCCTATCATGGGGTAACGAGAAAGAGGTGACCGGACTAAAGACATGCATCCAGTCCCTGGTAAACAAGTCAATCAGGCTTGTAAATGTAGTCCAGGTCATGCTCGTTCGCCGAATCCTCCCATGTCAACAAAGGGATTTCACTTTGTGGGAGTTCGACCCGCACAGCACCGAGCCCTTAACAGCCTCTTTGACACGACGTATGAAGACGTCTGGAAGGTGCTAATCAAAGGTGCCGCGGCTCCCTCATCCGCTTCCGAGGACCGCGGATACAGCTCGCAGCGTCACGCCAGCGAGGTAAGCTATTTTCACCTTTTACAAGATGTTCAGCTTCTTTCATAGTTTAACCCTATGCGGGATCTCAACTCCCTTACCTTTGACAGGCTTGGCGAGCGGTATCCGGACCGATTAACTGTCCGGCTCCGCTGCCCGAAGACCCAGCCCCAGCTCTACTAGTGAAGCTGCTGGCTCCGGCGCCTTATGTGGTGCCGGAAAAGAAGGCCAAGAAGAAGAAGACCACGGGGACTCAGAGGAGTGCCCGCAACATGGTGTCGGCAGACTCGTCATCCGATGAGTCCGAGACGCCCTCCTCCCGTGAAAATGAGGAGGAGGAAGAAGAAAACTCACCCCCCCAGCGGAGGGAGGAAAGAAAAGGAAGGCCGCCCCGAGGGGGAAGGCCGAGGGGTCCAAGAAGAGGAAAACCCCTCCGCCGGACTACGCCCCCGATGCCAACGAGGATGAAGAGGAGTGGCCGGAAAGGGCCAGGCGTCCGGCGAAATCGTAAGTGTTCGGATACCAGAGTAACTCATGATATTCCTTTTGTTGCACAACTTTCCCTAATGTCGAATACAATCATGCAGCCCGCCCCGGGCCGAACTCAACGAGTCGTCGAGCGGCTCCCTGGATTCATCGGACGTGAACTCAGTTCCGCCCGTTGTCTCCCCCCGCACTGCGGATGACGCCGAAGTGGCGTTGCAATGAGCTCCGGGGCAGAAGGAGGTGGTCCTGGAGGAGCCGCAAGGCGACCTCCCGGACTCCAGGAGTAAAGGGGACAAGACCCCCCAGGGCTCTAAGTCCGGCTTGGTGCGGGACACCGCGCCGGAATTTTCAACGATTCCGGACCGCGGCAGGCGAACTCCTTCAAAGAGGAGCAAGCCTTCTGAGCCGGCAGCCTCCGTCCAACCGGAGGTGCCGGACAATCTGCTGGAGGTGCTTGAAGGCGCCTCCATCGACGAGGAACACTGTACTATTATGAGTACGGTGATCCAGAAGGTTTAGTCCGCCAAGAGCGGAGTGAGTGAAGCTTGCGCTAGCCTCCTAACAGGCTTTGAGGTAAGTAAAAAATATGTAAAAATATTACCGCATAGACAGTAGCCCCTGATGCTCTATTTGGCGTTCGAAAAGAAAAGCCGAATAGAGGATCTATTAAATTCCGCAGGAGTCTAACAATAAAGAGTCAATATGCGTATGCAGGCTTCGCTGCTATCCACCGCCGCACTGACTGCGGAGGTGGGTGTCCTGAAACAGGACCTCGGGCGGATCGAGCAAGAGCTCGGCCTTGCCAAGCGGCAGCTCGAGGAGAAAGAAGGTAAGAAATACCTTACTGAAAAGGGTGCCTATAGAGAGGCGTGATTGCAAAAAAGAACAGGATTGTACTGCTTATTGTAGGGGCCACGACTGAGGTGGCGACCCTCAAGCAGGCGCTATCTGAGGCCGAAGAGAAGACGGCCGCAGAGCGCACCGAGCGAGAGAAACTTGGGGCTCAGGTCGGCGAGGTGCAGCGAGAGCTTCAGGCACTCATGAAAAAACATGAGAGTTTGGAGCTTGAGTCAAAGACCCAAGCGTCCGAGCTCGCGGCGGCCCTTGAGACTGCCAAGTCTGCCAAGGCCGAAGCCCAAAAGACCCTCCATGAGTTGGAGGAGGTGAAAAAGATAGCAGCGGGTAAGGCATTCTTGCAAAGTAGAAATATGAAAGTAAACTACTTGTTACTTACCCGAATCCAGAGCTCTCCAGGGGCATTCGCAGATCTTCCCCGCAGCGTATCCGACGCCGCCGCATTCTACCGAGCTGAAGAGGGCAGCTCGACGGAGAAGGTGTTCTGGTCTCAGTATGCTGAGGCCGGACACCCTGTGCCCTTGAGCGACTAGCTGAAACAGCTGGTCGAGCTCCACAAGGCGGCCGAACAGGCCATGAAGGGCTTCATAGTTTGGCTGTGGCCCGGAGAGGCCCTTCCTGGGAGCTACTTTGGGCTGGTGCGGCAGCTGGTGGAGGCCTGTCCAAGGCTCGAGGTCATCAAGCACTCCGTCTGCATCGAAGGTGCCCGTAGGGCCCTTGCCCGTGCAAAGGTGCACTGGGGTAAGCTGGACGGTGAGAAGCTTGTGAGGGACGGGCCGCTGCCGGGGAAGGAGCATCGCAAGCCAGAGAACTACTATAAGGATGTTCTTGCGGGTGCCCGCCTTGTGGCGGATGAATGTACCAAGGATGTAATTTTTGAATGAACTCACTCGATTTTATCCTGTGCGCTGAAAACTTGTTCATGTGCGCTAAGCAATGCTTATTGAATTTAAAATATTATTTTCTGTGCGGCCGTTTATCAAAAATTGAGAGATGGCCAGTCGTCGGCTTCTGCCCCCATGCCACTAGTGCTGGGGTGTTCGGTGATAAACCTGTGCGCTCTTTTTCCCATGTTTGGGTCCTTCGAGGGAGGCGCTCAGCACGACGAACCAGGCAATCAGATTATAATGCTTGAACACTCTCACTTAGCCATAGAACTTTATAATTTTAAATTTCGGCGAAGCCCCTAGTTCGGAAGACCGAGTTCGGGGCGCTATCCACGCCTTGGCTGGGGCTATCCAGCTCCTCGCTCGAAACGGCATAAGTCTTTAGGGACTCGAAAAACCTCTCGAACAGCGACCGGTCTCTCGCCTCATCATGACAATCAGTTTTAGCTTTCTCCACTGAGGTGCTTAACCCAGCTCAACCGGGGCACAATCGCAGTGGTTCTCCTAGTGCTACCTTAGCCAATATAGCGGAACGTAAGGCACCAAAACATAGGAGCCGGGCAAACCCAACTATTGACCCAAATCATGATTCGGAGCCGATGCATATAGTGCTATAAGTTCGGGGTGCCGCACTTGTGAAAGTGTACAGACTTTTCACACCATAATAAAGGGTACTGAAGCCCCTGGCGTACTTGCCGTACCACAGTGTACGGGTGCAACATGTCATTAATGAACATATATAAAAGAGAGTAATGGAAAAAATAGACAAAAAGCTATGCATTGTTTATAGAGAGGCTATTTATCAAAGCCAAACGATACAAATAGTGCGGTAAGCAAAATATATTGGACTATTCAGTATGTCCTGACCAGGGGCAGGCCGCGGAATTATATTTAAAACAGGTATACCGCTCGTAACAGAGACCACCTAGGAGTTCCATAATGCGGCATGGCTTGTCTGCCTCCCTGGATCTTGTATCGTTTGTGCGGCAGTCGAATTGCCGAACAGGTCGTCCGAAGTATGGAGTCCTGAAAGTAAAAAAAAAAATCCAGCAGCCCCTAGTACGTTTTAAGCCGTATTTTGGGCGTGCCGTTATTGTGCCCCTTCCCCTGTGCCCATGGTATTTCCAGGGCATAGTTATGTACGCGAGGTACTGGTTTCGCTATGTTGCGAAAGATGGGATTGGGGCCGCATTTCTACGCTTGCTCAGAGAGTGTCAGGCGGTCCTGCTGTGGATTACTCCGGGCGCGGTTGGCAGTGTCTGGCTTTTTAATGGCCGGACTAGAGAATTGCCTGAGTAGGCTACTTTGTACCTCCGCTGCGAGAGCCGCCGTATGCTCCTCCGTCCGGAGGGAGCATTCGGTGTTTCCGTTGACCGTAATTACTCCTTGAGGGCTTGGCATTTTGAGCTTGAGATATGCGTAGTGCGGCACCGCATTGAACTTTGCGAATGCGGTTCGTCTGAGCAGAGTATGATAGCCACTGCAAAACGGGACTATATCGAAGATTAACTCTTCGCTTCGGAAATTGTCCGGGGATCCGAAGACCACGTCAACTGTTACTGAGCCTGTACAATTGGCTTCTACACCTGGTATAATGCCTTTAAATGTCGTTCTTGTGGGTTTAATCCTTGAGGGATCTATGCCCATTTTCCGCACTGTATCCTGATAAAGCAGGTTCAGGCTACTGCCGCCGTCCATGAGGACTCTTGTGAGATGAAATCCGTCGATGATTGGGTCGAGAACCAATGCCGCGAAGCCGCCATGACGGATGCTAGTGGGATGGTCCCTTCGATCAAAAGTGATCGGGCAGGAGGACCATGGGTTGAACTTTGGGGCGACTGGCTCCATCGCGTATACGTCCCGTAGCGCACGCTTCCGCTCCCGCTTGGGAATGTGGGTTGCGTATATCATGTTCACCATCCGCACTTGTGGGGGAAAGCCCTTCTGTCCATTGTTGTTCGGTGGCTTGGGCTCCTCGTCGTCGCTGTGCAGCCCCTTGTCTCTGTTTTCGGCCCTTAACTTGCCTGCCTGCTTGAACACCCAACAATCCCTATTAGTGTGATTGGCTGGCCTTTCGGGGGTGCCATGTATCTGGCACAAGCGATCGAGTATTCGGTCCAAACTGGACGGGCCCTGAGTATTCTTTTTGAATGGCTTCTTCCACTGACCGGATTTATAGCCTTTGAATCCGGCATTGACTGCCGTGTCTTCATTGCTGTCACTGTTAACGCGGCGCTTTTGCTTATTCCAACGTGTCTTGCCACTTTTTTCCTTGGTATCCGAATTACCAGGGTTCTTCGATAAGTTGTTACTGCGAGCTAGCCAGCTGTCTTCTCCCGCGCAAAAGCGGGTCATGGGTGTCGTGAGGGCTGCCATGGATTTCGGCTTTTCCTGTCCCAGGTGCCGGGCAAGCCACTCCTCGTGGATGTTATGTTTGAAGGCTGCTAGGGCCTCTGCGTCCGGACAGTCGACTATCTGGTTTTTCTTTGTTAGGAACCGTGTCCAGAATTGTCTGGCCGATTCTTCTGGCTGCTGAATTATGTGGCTTAAGTCGTCGGCATCCGACGGTCGTACGTAAGTGCCCTGGAAGTTGTCGAGGAATGCGGCTTCCAGGTCCTCCCAAGAACCGATTGAGTCTGCTGGCAGGCTGTTGAGCTAATGCCGGGCTGGTCCTTTAAGTTTGAGCAGGAGGTATTTGATGGTGTGTAGATCATCGCCGCGTGCCATGTGGATGTGAAGGAGATAATCCTCTATCCATACCGCCGGGTCTGTTGTGCCATCGTATGATTCGATGTTTACGGGTTTGAAACCCTCTGGAATTTTATGATCCATTACTTCATTCGTGAAGCATAGCGGGTGTGCAGCGCCTCTGTACTGGGCTATATCACGACGCAGCTCGGAGGAGTTCTGTCTGTTGTGTTCGGCCCGGCCGGATTTGTTGTATCCGGAGTGAAGATCATTGTCACATGCCGTAGGGCGCCTGCGCGATCCGTAGATCGATCTTGTTTGTCTTGCCTTATCCTCCAGTATGTCTCGCAGGTCGGGCGCATTTTCCCGTGCCTTAGTTGAGCGGCGTCGGGGTATGGCTTGGGTGGAGGGCCGATAGGCCTCTCTGTCGCGGCCGCGAGGTGGCTGGTCTGCCATGTCATGCGCTGGTGATGTAGGTGCTTCCTCCTCTAATCGGGGTAGCGGCCTGCGCTTCGGGTAACTCTTGGAGGGGCGTTCGAGTTCATACTCTTCGGCCGTAAGGTCTTTAGTCCATCTGTCAGCTAGCAATTCTTGGGCAGCTCTAAGCTGTTACTGCTTTTTCTTGAGGCTGCTTGCCGTGGCTAAAAGCCTGCGTTTAAAACGCTCTTCTTCGTCGGGGTCTGATGGTATGACGAATTCGTCGTCGTCGAGGCTAGCCTCGTCTTTGGAGGGAGGCGTATAGTTATCATCCTCGACCTCTCAGTCTTCCGCTCTCTCATGAGGGCTGGTTTCTCCATCTTCCTGTGTCGAATTTTGCTGAGGTGGGCGTTCTTCGGTGCTATCCGGGGTGGTATTATCTCCCGTGCTGAAATCACCATTTTTTCTTTGGCGGGATTTAGAGTGGCGCCGCTGACGCCGGCGCTTCGGCTGTTTCTTGGGGGCGTCATCCCCCACTGTTCCATCGCCATCTCCATCTTTTGGAGTATCCACCATATATATGTCATATGACGAGGTGGCCTTCTAGTGCCCTACAGGTGCTGGTTCTTGTTCGTCTCCTGCATCATCGTCCATGCCGTCGATGTCTTCGGAGTCGAAGTCAAGTGTGTCGGTTAAGTCGTCGACAGTGGCTACGAAGTGGGTGGTGGGTGGGCTTTGAATTTCTTCATCGTCCGTATCCCAACCTTACTGACCGTAGTAAGGCCAGGGCTCTCCTGATAAAGAGAGAGACTTTAGAGAATTCAGGATGTCGCCGAAGGGCGAGTGCTGAAAGATGTTCGCGGCGGTGAACTCCATGATCAGCGCCCAATCGGATTCGATCGGCAGGGGCGCGGGGGGCTCAGAGCTCGGAGAGGAATCCGGCTCCTCGGAGCACGGGCCGTGCGGAGTGCGGGGTTGGAGTTCGGCTCAATCGCCTCTGAGATCGCAGCCCCTGAGGCAGCGTCCAACTGCTGATCCTCGATCGGTGTAGTAGGCTCCAAATCAATGGTCGGAACCGATGCGTGTGCAGCCTCTCAGGCGCTGTTCGGTGGCAGAGCTATATCATGCCCGTCGAGACAGTGCGGCGCGCTCGGCTGTGGCTCGAATCCGTCGAAGATCAAGTCCCCGCGGATGTCAGCCGTGTAGTTTAGGCTTCCAAACCAGACCTGATGGCCAGGGGCGTAGCTTTCGATCTGCTCAAGGTGGCCAAGTGAATTGGCCCGCAATGCGAAGCCGCTGAAGACGAAGATCTGTCCGGGGAGAAAAGTCTCACCCTGGACTACATCGTTGTTGATGATCAAAGGAGCCATCGGGCCTAAAGGCGACGACATAGAGGAACTCTCAATGAAAGCACCAATGTCGGTGTCAAAACCGGCGGATCTCGGGTAGGGGGTCCCGAACTGTGCGTCTAGGCCGGATGGTAACAGGAGACAGGGGACACTTTGTTTTACCCAGGTTCGGGCCCTCTCGATGGAGGTAATACCCCATTCCTGCTTGATTAATATTGATGATATGGGTAGTACAAGAGTAGATCTACCACGAGATCAAGGAGGCTAAACCCTAGAAGCTAGCCTATGGTATGATTGTTGTGTATGGAGTTGATTGCCTACAGACTACAACCCTCCGGTTTATATAGACACCGGATAGGGTTAGGGTTACACAGAGTCGGTTACAATGGTAGGAGATCCTGAATATCCGCATCGCCAAGCTTGCTTTCCACGCCAAGGAAAGTCCCATCCGGACACGGGACGAAGTCTTCAATCTCGTATCTTCATAGTCCAGGAGTCCGGCCGAAGGTATAGTCCGGCTACCCGAACACCCCCTAATCCAGGACTCCTCAGTTAGGATTTTCGGTGGGACTGAGATGCAACTCGGTAGGACCGATATGGTTAGGGTTAGGGCATAACATAATCTCGGTGGGACCGATTTTGGTAATAAGCTCACGAGAGAGTTGGTCAGGTAAACTCGGTGGGACCGATCGGTCATTTCAGTGGGACCGAAATGTTACAAAAGGGAAACAGAGAGTTTACATTGCAATCTCGGTGGGACCGATCGCTCATCTCGGTAGGACTGAAACGTTACGAAGGGAAACAGACAGATTACAACCCCATCTCGGTGAGACTGAGATCCCTGTCGGTGAGACCGATTTGCCTAGGTTTTGTGGCAGTGGCTATGACATCTGAACTCGGTGGCGCCAGATAGAAAGAATCAGTGGGGCCGAGTTTGACTTTTGGTTTAGGTCATATGTGGATGTGGGAAGGTAGTTGAGGGTTTTGGAGCATATCATTAAGCATTATGAAGCAAGCAAGCCATTAAGCAACACCTCATCCGTCCTTGATAGTATTGGCTTTTCCTATAGACTCAATGTGATCTTGGATCACTAAAATATAAAATGTAGAGTCTTGAGCTTTGAGATTGAGACAATCTTTTTGTCCTTAGTTTTTTGAGGGGTCCACATTCCTCATCCATGCCATGCCAATCATTGAGCATTTCCTGAAATATTAATCTTGGAATAGCATTAGCTCAATGAGCTATATGTTGTTAGGAATTACCAAAACCACCTAGGGATAGTTGCACTTTCAGAGGATCGTCGCACATTCCCCTAGTGTGGCAACAGTAGGGGCACTCTTCCATTTTGTGTTGCATTCATATAATTAAAATCAACATAAAAATCGGCATGAGCATTGCTAAAAACTAGACATATATATTGAGTGCCAGAAATTTGACAAAATGGAACTAAATCTATGTTTCGCGAAAAGATTGGCAACTCTATAGACATTCCCTGCAAAAATGAAACATATCGCGAGACACTTGCCGAGAGCAACGTCTAATATCACAAATATATATGTAAAACAAGCACACACCAAAAAATTCGATAAATTCACAATTATCATATATATATATATATTAAACACATTTTGCACACATATAATACATTTCATCAATTGACAGGTACACATAATGTGTGCATTTCATCACAATAATATGAACACTAGAACAAATCTATATGAAAATAAATTGGTAGAGGGAGGTCTTAATTAATTATACCATCCCGACCAAGTGGGACACCGGCGGAGGAGGCCGGACATGATGAGTTGTGCAGCGAAACAGCGGGGCGGGG